>NC_041390.1:101396987-101415371 GCF_002162155.2 Triticum dicoccoides
ATAGCTCCCCTAGCATCCAAATTAAGCCTTAGTGGTAGTATGACCAGTCGAGGTACTTGGTCTTCCAAGTGCAGGAGTTTGCAGCAAGCAGCAAGCTTTTTCTTCGGTGAGAAAACAAGTAATTAGCCATAGAGGTACGTGTTTCCTACACCAATTTGTTAGAAATATGCCCTAGAGGCAATAACAAAATGTTATTTTATTTCTATGTTTGCAATTAATGTTTATATTTCTATATTATAATTGCAATGGTTCTTGTCTGTGAGATTTAGTGGAAAACTCATTTGCATGTGTCGAAATATAAACTCTAAATAGATCGCTAGTCTCACCTCTAATACTAGCTCATGTCTTGCATGATGATAATGTGTTCCTGATGATAGCACGTTGTTAAATGTAAGTATGACACTTATGTTATTCATTAAATGGAACAACTTTTGTTTTCTTAAATGAATAACCTTCTTGCAACAAACATGATTTTGAAATGATGTTTTCACAAAAGTCTATAATGTAGTAACAATTTACTAAATTCTAAAATGAATTATGAAGATAAATGCTTAAGTAATATGCAGATGTTGAGTATAGTAGCTTTTACTATGTTCCCGGCGCGCATTTGAACCTCATTATTAGCTAGTATTTAAGGTCGCAGTAGTTCTCGCATCGAATGCAAACGAACCGGTGTCCTTAGATCAACTCTTTGAACCACAATACCCAAGAATTAGCGATTAATTATTTAACCATAATTCCCAAGAATTTCAATTTGGACCAGCCACCTATACGTCGATAACTTGTATGATATTCATACCTAAGCTAGACTTTTCCAACCTTCTTTCTTTCCGTTGTATACTTCTTAATTTTTACTTCAAATGTCTCTCTTACTAATAGAAGAAGCACCCAACTTCAAGAGTGTCGCTAACCTTGGACTTCCTAGGCGGCGAGTCTCACTAACATCCTTTTGACTTGTCCTTCCTCTTTATGTTGTCAATTATTTACCATCATCACATGATTGGTGTTCTTCTGGACCCCACTTTTTCACTCTAAAGCATAGTGAACATTTCACTTATTCATGTAGCTATATCCAGAAACAAACATATCTTTGCATCCTTTAGCCTTTATTTGTTTCTGGATACAGCTCCATGAATATGACATAACTATCGCAAACATTTTTAAGCTCAACTATGATGGTAGCAAGCATAGTACACTTAACCGTTGTAGAATTCTAGCTATTTGATGACCTGCAGGTGCACGGGTCTATTGCAATTCGTGATAAGTAAGTTTCGAACCCACAGAGAGTGAATAAGAAGACATTACCAACCCCGCAACTACAAACTAGGATGTAAACTTTAATAAACTAGAACATAAAGTAAAGGGGGGTTGTACCATGTAGGATTGGATAGACAGAAAGACGTTGTCTAGGCTTTCAGCCTCACTAGTGTACTAGAGGGGCAAATGAGTGGCAATGACATACTAGTATTATAGGTGATACTCCTTATATGATTAAGCGACCTCCTATGATTTTTATCCACGGACTGTCACTCCTAAGTGTACTAGACATGGCCTCATGGCAAGGTCGCATGCGGGGTCAATAATACACAACAGACCCAAGGATCACATAAATCCATCTATCTATTCCATGTACTTTCAAGTGCTCATAAGATCATATCAAAGGAAGTCTCCCAACATAGCATTACGTCCAACACGAAAAGAGTAAATACTAGATGGTGCATGCTTGCTCTCGTAGGAGTTGTTGGGATTCCCCCAAATGTAAGGGTGAAGCGGAATGGTAGCAAGTTTTTCTCCCAGTTAGAGAACTAAGGTTATCAATCTAGTAGGAGTCTCCCATGCTAACAAAGTGAACAACACATGCACACATGCACACAAAACACACTCGTCCCCGACACGACAAGAGGGTTGTCATTTGTCAAGCCCCTGTCTTGCTAGTTACAAGATTAAACTACAAGCGTTAAAGATAGTTGATAGCATTGTAACACGGCAAAGTAGAAGTAGCAATGGTGTAGAAGAATTCATAATGGAGAATAGACCCAGGGGCACCATAGGTTCACTAGTGGCACCTCTCTCAGAAATAAGAAAATGGCATGGTAAACAAATTACAGTTGGGGGGCGATTAAAATTGCAATGTTTATGACTATGATCATTGATGGTATAATCTCATATAGGAATTACATCTATGATAAGTACACCATTAATCCAACTGCATCTACTACTAATGCACCACCCCAAAACCGCTATCTAGCATTCTTATCGAGGTATTAAGTTTGCAAGAAACGGAGCATCACAATAAGCAAGATGACATAATGTAGACATAAAACATCAATCAATATGATGAGACATCGTCGTTTTATCCTTAGTGGCAACAATATAATACATGTTGTTGCCCTTATTGTTGCTGGGTTAGAGCATCACAAAATTGAACGCACTACAAAGCACCACTCCCTCTAAAGAAAACTCATCGAGCTTGGCCAAAGAAGATAGATAGATTCAAGAGCATGAAAAGCTATATAATTATACAACAAGAAAACCACAAAAGATTCAATTGATTTCAACGAACAATCTGATCATAAAATGACAATTCATCATATCCCAACAAACACACCATTGATTACATCGAATTGATCCCGGTCATGTGAGGCAGCTAACGGGAACATGGTATTGAAGATCGAAGAGAGAGAGAGAGAGAGAGAGAGAGAGAGAGAGAGAGAGAGAGGGAGAGAGAGAGAAGCATCTAGCTACTGCTATGGACCCTAAGGTCCTAATGGAACTACTCACTCATGGTGGAGGCAACAAGGTTGATGAAGAAGCATCCAACAATGGATTCCCCCTCGAGCAAAACTCTTGAGCAGGCCTCGAGATTGGATGTTCGCGAAACAGGAACTTGCGGCGGCGGATATATTCTTCTGATATGAGAGAGGGTTTCGATATTTGTAGGAATTTATGGTGGTGGAATGGACGTAAGGCGGGGCAGGTGGGCCCCACACATTCTAGGGGTGCACCCTACCCTAGGGCGTGCCAGGTGGCCGTGTGGGCCCCATGCAGCTGTTGGGGAACGTAGCAGAAATTCAAAATTTTCCTACGTGTCACCAAGATCTATCTATGGAGAGACTAGCAACGAGGGGAAGGAGAGTGCATCTACATACCCTTGTAGATCGCTAAGCGGAAGCGTTCAAGTGAACGGGGTTGATGGAGTCGTACTCGTCGTGATTCAGATCACCGATGATCCTAGTGCCGAACGGACGGCACCTCCGCGTTCAACACATGTACAGCTCGACGATGTCTCCCACGCCTTGATCCAGCAAGGAGAGAGGGAGAGGTTGAGGAAGACTCCATCCAGCAGCAGCACAACGGCGTGGTGGTGATGGAGGAGCGTGGCAATCCTGCAGGGCTTCGCCAAGCACCTACGGGAGAGGAGGAGGTGTCACGGGAGGGAGGGAGCGCCAAGGGCTCAGGTATTGATGTCCTCCCTCCCCTCCACTATATATAGGGGCAAGGGAGAGGGGGGAGGCGCAGCCTTGCCCCTTACTCCAAGAAAGGGGTGCGGCCAAGAGGGGGGGAGGAGTCCATCCTCCCCAAGGCACCTCGGAGGTGCCTTCCCCCTTTAGGACTCTTCCCTCTAGGGTTCCCTAGGCGCATGGGCCTCTTGGGGCTGGTGCCCTTGGCCCATGTAGGCCAAGGCGCACCCCCTACAGCCCATGTGGCCCCCCCGGGGCAGGTGGCCCCACCCGGTGGGCCCCCGGGACCCTTCCGGTGGTCCCGGTACAATACCGATGACCCCGAAACTTGTCCCGATGGCCGAAACAGGACTTCCTATATATAAATCTTTACCTCCGGACCATTCCGGAACTCCTCGTGACGTCCGGGATCTCATCCGGGACTCCGAACAACATTCGGTAACCACATACAAGCTTCCTTTATAACCCTAGCGTCATCGAACCTTAAGTGTGTAGACCCTACGGGTTCGGGAGACATGCAGACATGACCGAGACGTTCTCCGGTCAATAACCAACAGCGGGATCTGGATACCCATGTTGGCTCCCACATGTTCCACGATGATCTCATCGGATGAACCACGATGTGAAGGACTCAATCGATCCTGTATACAATTCCCTTTGTCTAGCGGTATTTTACTTGCCCGAGATTCGATCGTCGGTATACCGATACCTTGTTCAATCTCGTTACCGGCAAGTCACTTTACTCGTTCCGTAACACATCATCTCGTGATCAACTCCTTGGTCACATTGCGCATATGATGATGTCCTACCGAGTGGGCCCAGAGATACCTCTCCGTTTACACGGAGTGACAAATCCCAGTCTCGATCCGCATAAAACAATAGATACTTTCGGAGATACCTGTAGTGCACCTTTATAGTCACCCAGTTACGTTGTGACGTTTGATACACCCAAAGCACTCCTACGGTATCCAGGAGTTACACGATCTCATGGTCAAAGGAAGAGATACTTGACATTGGCAAAGCTCTAGCAAACGAACTACACGATCTTTGTGCTATGCTTAGGATTGGGTCTTGTCCATCACATCATTCTCCTAATGATGTGATCCCGTTATCAACGACATCCAATGTCCATAGTCAGGAAACCATGACTATCCGTTGATCACAACGAGCTAGTCAACTAGAGGCTCACCAGGGACATATTGTGGTCTATGTATTCACACGTGTATTACGATTTCCGGATAATACAGTTATAGCATGAATAAAAGACATTGATCATGAACATTGAAATATAATAATACTTTTATTATTGCCTCTAGGGCATATTTCCAACAGTCTCCCACTTGCACTAGAGTCAATAATCTAGTTCACATCGCCATGTGATTAACACTCACAGGTCACATCGCCATGTGACTAATACCCAAGAGTTTACTAGAGTCAGTAGTCTAGTTCACATCACTATGTGATTAACACTCAATGAGTTTTATGTTTGATCATGTTGCTTGTGAGAGAGGTTTTAGTCAACGGGTCTGAACCTTTCAGATCCGTGTGTGCTTTACAAATCTCTATGTCATCTCCTAGATGCAGCTACCACGCTCTATTTGGAGCTATTCCAAACAACTGTTCTACTTGGAGCTATTCTAAATTATTGCTCCATTATATGTATCCGGTCTCTCTACTCAGAGCTATCCGGATAGGTGTCAAGCTTGCATCGTCGTAACCTTTACGACAAACTCTTTTACCACCTCCATAATCGAGAAAATTCCTTAGTCCACTAGTTACTAAGGATAACTTTGACCGCTGTCCTGTGAGCCATTCTTGGATCACTCTTGTACCCCTTGACTGACTCATGGCAAGGCACACTTCAGGTGCGGTACACAGCATAGCATACTGAAGAGCCTACGTCTTAAGCCTAGGGGACGACCTTCGTCCTTTCTCTCTATTCTGCCGTGGTCGAGCTTTAAGTCTTAACTTCGTACCTTACAACTCAGGCAAGAACTCCTTCTTTGACTGGTCCATCTTGAACACCTTCAAGATCATGTCAAGGTATGTGCTCATTTGAAAGTATTATTAAGCATTTTGATCTATCCTTATAGATCTTGATGCTCAATGTTCAAGTAGCTTAATCCAGGCTTTCCATTGAAAAACACTTTCAAAATAACCCTATATGCTTTCTAGAAATTCTACATCATCTCTGATCATCAATATGTCAACAACATATACTCATCAGAAATTCTATAGTGCTCCCACTCACTTCTTTGGAAATACAAGTTTCTCATAAACTTTGTACAAACCCAAAATCTTTTATCATCATCAAAGCATACATTCCAACTCCGAGATGCTCACTCCAGTCCTTAGAAGGAACGCTGGAGCTAGCATACCTTTTAGCATCCTTAGGATCGACAAAAACTTTCTGATTGTATTACATACAACCTTTCCTCACGAAAACTGGTAAGGAAACTCGTTTTGATATCCATCTGTCAGATTTCATAAATACAGCTAATGCTAACATGAATCCGACGGACTTTAAGCATCGCTAGAGAAAATCTCATCGTAGTCAACTCCTTGAACTTGTGAAAAACTTTTCGCCACAAGTCGAGCTTCATGGACGGTGACATTACCATCCACGTCCGTCTTCTTCTTAAAGATCCATTTATCTTAATGGCTTGCCGATCATCGGGCAAGTCCACCAAAGTCCATGGATCCGTTCTCGGATTTTATGGCCTCGAGCCATTTATCGGAATCCGGGCCCACCATCGCTTCTCCATAGCTCGTAGGTTCATTGTTGTCCAGCAACATGACTTTCAAGACAGGATTACGTACCACTCTGAAGTAGTACGCATCCTTGTCATCCTACGAGGTTTGGGAGTGACTTGATCCGAAGTTTCATGATCAATATCATAAGCTTCCACTTCAATTGGTTTAGGTGCCACAGGAACAACTCCCTGTGCCCTGTCACACACTAGTTGAAGAGACGGTTCAATAACCTCATCAAGTCTCCACCATCCTCCCACTCAATTCTTTCGAGAGAAACTTTTCCTCGAGAAAGGACCCGATTCAAGAAACAATCCATATTGCTTTCGGATCTGAATTAGGAGGTATACCCAACTGTTTTGGGTGTCCTATGAAGATGCATTTTATCCGCTTTGGGTTCGAGCTTAATCCTGAAACTTTTTCACATAAGCGTCGCAGCCCCAAACCTTTAAGAAACGACAACTTAGGTTTCTCTAAACCATAATTCATACGGTGTCATCTCATCGGAATTACGTCTATTTAAAGTGAATGTGGTTGTCTCTAATGCCTAACCCATGAACGATAGTGGTAATTCGATAAGAGACATCATGGTACGCACCATATCCAATAGGGTGCAACTATGATGTTCGGACACACCATCACACTATGGTGTTCCAGGCGGTATTAATTGCGAAACAATTTCCACAATGTCTTAATTGTGTGCCAAAACTCGTAACTCAGATATTCATCTCTATGATCTTATCATAGACATTTTATCCTCTTGTCACGATGATCTGCTACTTCACTCTGAAATTATTTGAACCATTCAATAATTCAGACTTGTGTTTCATCAAGTAAATATTCTCAACATCTACTCGAATCATCTGTGAAGTAAGAACATAACGATATTCACTGCATGCCTCAGCACTCATTCGACTGCACACATCAAAATGTGTTACTTCCAACAAGTTGCTATCTTGTTCCATCTTACTGAAAATGAGGCTTTTCAGTCATCTTGACCATGTGGTATGATTTGCATATATCAAGTGATTCAAAATCAAGTGAGTCCGAACGATCCATTTGCATGGAGTTTCTTCATGCATATACACCAATAGACATGGTTCGCATGTCTCAAACTTTTCAAAAACGAGTGAGTCCAAAGATCCATCAACATGGAGCTTCTTCATGCGTTTTATACCATTATGACTTACATGGCAGTGCCACAAGTAAGTGGTACTATCATTACTATCTTATATCTTTTGGCATGAAAATGTGTATCACTACGATCGAGATTCAATAAACCATTCAGGTTTAATACTAATCTTGATGGTAGAGGGAGCGTGCGATGTTTGATCACATCAAACTTGGAAACACTTCCAACATATATCGCCAGCTCACCTTTAGCTAGTCTTCGTTTATTCCGTAGCTTTTATTTCGAGTTACTAACACTTAGCAACCGAACCGGTATCTAATACCCTGGTGCTACTAGGAGTACTAGTAAAGTACACATTAACACAATGTATATCCAATATACTTCTATCGACCTTGCCAGCCTTCTCATCTACCAAGTATCTAGGGTAATTCTGCTCCAGTGGCTGTTCCCCTTATTACAGAAGCACTCAGTCTCGGGTTTGGGTTCAACCTTGGGTTTCTTCACTAGAGCAGCAGCTGAATTACCGTTTCATGAAGTATCCCTTCTTGCCCTTGCCCTTCTTGAAACTAGTGGTCTCACTGACCATCAACGATTGATGCTCCTTCTTGATTTCTACTTTCGCGGTGTCAAACATCGCGAATATCTCAAGGATCATCATATATGTCCCTGATATATTATAGTTCATCACGAAGCTCTAGCAGCTTGGTGGTAATGACTTCGGAGAAACTATCACTATTTCATCTGAAAGATCAACTCCCACTTGATTCAAGTGATTGTTGTACTCAGACAATCTGAGCACAAGCTCAACGATTGAGCTTTTCTCCCTTAGTTTGCAGGCTAAGAAAAACGTCGGAGGTCTTATACCTCTTGACGTGGGCACGAGCCTGAAATCCCAATTTCAGCCCTCGAAACATCTCATATGTTCCGCGATGTTTCGAAAAACGTCTTTGGTGCCTTAATTCCAAACCGTTTAACTGAACTATCACGTAGTTATCAAAACGTGTATGTCCGATGTTCACAACATCCACAAACGACGTTCGGGGTTCAGCACACTGAGCGGTGCATTAAGGACATGAGCTTTCTAGTGTCCGCATAATCGCTACTGTCAACTTTCAACTATATTTTCTCTAGGAACATATCTAAAACAGTAGAACTAAAGCGCGAGCTACGACATAATTTGCAAAAGGTCTTTTGACTATGTTCAAGATAATTAAGTTCATCTTATGAACTCCCACTCAGATAGACATCCCTCTGGTCATCTAAGTGATTACATGATCCGAGTTAACTAGGCCGTGTCCGATCATCACGTGAGACGGACTAGCCAATGTCGGTGAACATCTTCATGTTGATCGTATCTACTATACGACTCATGCTCGACCTTTCGGTCTTCGTGTTCCGAGGCCATGTCTGCACATGCTAGGCTCGTCAAGTTAACCCTAAGTGTTTTCGCTGTGTAAAACTGTCTTACACCCGTTGTATGTGAACGTAAGAATCCATCACACCCGATCATCACGTGGTGCTTAGAAGCGACGAACTGTAGCAACGGTGCACAGTTAGGGGAGAACACTTCTTGAAATTTTTTTAAGGGATCATCTTATTTACTACCGTCGTCCTAAGTAAACAAGATGCATAAACATGATAAACATCACATGCAATCAAATAGTGACATGATATGGCCAATATCATTTTGCTCCTTTTGATCTTCATCTTCGGGGCTCCATGATCATCATCGTCACCGGCATGACACCATGATCTCCATCATCATGATCTCCATCATCGTGTCTTCATGAAGTTGTCACGCCAACGACTACTTCTACTTCTATGGCTAACGCGTTTAGCAATAAAGTAAAGTAAGTTACATGGCGTTCTTCAATGACACGCATGTCATACAAAAAATAAAGACAACTCCTATGGCTCCTGCCGGTTGTCATACTCATCGACATGCAAGTCGTGAATCCTATTACAAGAACATGATCAATCTCATACATCACATATATCATTCATCACATCCTTTTGGCCATATCACATCACATAGCATACCCTGCAAAAACAAGTTAGACGTCCTCTAATTGTTGTTTGCATGTTTTTACGTGGCTGCTATGGGTTTCTAGCAAGAACGTTTCTTACCTACGCAAAACCACAACGTGATATGCCAATTGCTATTTACCCTTCATAAGGACCCTTTTCATCGAATCCGTTCCGACTAAAGTGGGAGAGACTGGCACCCGCTAGCCACCTTATGCACCAAGTGCATGTCAATCGGTGGAACCTGTCTCACGTAAGAGTATGTGTAAGGTCGGTCCGGGCCGCTTCATCCCACAATACCGTCGAAACAAGATTGGACTAGTAACGGTAAGCATATTGAACAACATCAACGCCCACAACTACTTTGTGTTCTACTCGTGCAAAGAATCTACGCAATAGACCTAGCTCATGATGCCACTGTTGGGGAACGTAGCAGAAATTCAAAATTTTCCTACGTGTCACCAAGATCTATCTATGGAGAGACTAGCAACGAGGGGAAGGAGAGTGCATCTACATACCCTTGTAGATCGCTAAGCGGAAGCGTTCAAGTGAACGGGGTTGATGGAGTCGTACTCGTCGTGATTCAGATCACCGATGATCCTAGTGCCGAACGGACGGCACCTCCGCGTTCAACACACGTACAGCTCGACGATGTCTCCCACGCCTTGATCCAGCAAGGAGAGAGGGAGAGGTTGGGGAAGACTCCATCCAGCAGCAGCACAACAGCGTGGTGGTGATGGAGGAGCGTGGCAATCCTGCAGGGCTTCGCCAAGCACCTACGGGAGAGGAGGAGGTGTCACGGGAGGGAGGGAGCGCCAAGGGCTCAGGTATTGATGTCCTCCCTCCCCTCCACTATATATAGGGGCAAGGGAGAGGGGGGAGGCGCAGCCTTGCCCCTTACTCCAAGAAAGGGGTGCGGCCAAGAGGGGGGGAGGAGTCCATCCTCCCCAAGGCACCTCGGAGGTGCCTTCCCCCTTTAGGACTCTTCCCTCTAGGGTTCCCTAGGCGCATGGGCCTCTTGGGGCTGGTGCCCTTGGCCCATGTAGGCCAAGGCGCACCCCCTACAGCCCATGTGGCCCCCCCGGGGCAGGTGGCCCCACCCGGTGGGCCCCCGGGACCCTTCCGGTGGTCCCGGTACAATACCGATGACCCCGAAACTTGTCCCGATGGCCGAAACAGGACTTCCTATATATAAATCTTTACCTCCGGACCATTCCAGAACTCCTCGTGACGTCCGGGATCTCATCCGGGACTCCGAACAACATTTGGTAACCACATACAAGCTTCCTTTATAACCCTAGCGTCATCGAACCTTAAGTGTGTAGACCCTACGGGTTCGGGAGACATGCAGACATGACCGAGACGTTCTCCGGCCAATAACCAACAGCGGGATCTGGATACCCATGATGGCTCCCACACGTTCCACGATGATCTCATCGGATGAACCACGATGTCAAGGACTTAATCAATCCCGTATTCAATTCCCTTTGTCTATCGGTATGTTACTTGCCCGAGATTCGATCGTCGGTATCCAATACCTTGTTCAATCTCGTTACCGGCAAGTCACTTTACTCGTTCCGTAACACATCATCCCGTGATCAACTCCTTGGTCACATTGCGCATATGATGATGTCCTACCGAGTGGGCCCAGAGATACCTCTCCATTTACACGGAGTGACAAATCCCAGTCTCGATCCGCATAAAACAATAGATACTTTCGGAGATACCTGTAGTGCACCTTTATAGTCACCCAGTTACGTTGTGACGTTTGATACACCCAAAGCACTCCTACGGTATCCAGGAGTTACACGATCTCATGGTCAAAGGAAGAGATACTTGACATTGGCAAAGCTCTAGCAAATGAACCACACGATCTTTTGTGCTAGTCTTAGGATTGGGTCTTGTCCATCACATCATTCTCCTAATGATGTGATCCCGTTATCAACGACATCCAATGTCCATAGCCAGGAAACCATGACCATCTGTTGATCACAACGAGCTAGTCAACTAGAGGCTCACTAGGGACATATTGTGGTCTATGTATTCACATGTGTATTACGATTTCCGGATAATACAGTTATAGCATGAATAAAAGACAATTATCATGAACAAGGAAATATAATAATAATACTTTTATTATTGCCTCTAGGGCATATTTCCAACAGCAGCTCCTCTTGATCTCCCCTGAATCTTCCTGGGTACCTTCTTGCCCCGAAAAAATCGTATTAAATCGGCAACTGATTTTCACCTCCATAGGTATTGATCCCGTGAAAACAAAAACATGCAGAAAACAGAAACTAACAGTAGGCACTAAATTGATAAATTAGTCCAGAAAAAAATTGTTAGAAAAATGATAGTATAATAACACGAAAAAAATAAAAAAAATATAGATACATTTCAGAGGTATATATCAATGCCACAAAGACTACTATTGCATGCTAGATCATACCTCAACCTTGAACCAAATCAATCACTCAAACCTAGATAAATATAAACACAAAGATGAATGCTTCATTGACGTCACCAACATGTTCAACCTTACAAATTAAAGGAGCAAGGAAGAAGATGGAGATGGTGGCCGACGCACATGGCAGAAGGTCAGTGCCCGGTGGTGGTGGGGATGCCTCCTTATCCTCCTCTTATGTGGCCTTCGTGGTGGCGGCGATGGAGATGAATTTATGGAGGGAAAGGACTCCCTCTAGATGAGAGGGGAGAGCCCTTCGGTGACTGCGTGGAGTTGTCATGTGTTGAGGATGATGATGACTGACATCTAGCTAGGGTTGGAGGTGTTTAAATAGGCAGCCTCTTCGAGTCTTATCAATTGATGTGACTCCTCCACCTTCATCCAAGGGTTCTAGGGGAGCCAAATCCTCAACCCAGAACTGCTTTGTTTAATAAGAAACGCGTAGAAATAAACCGGGGTGAAAGCGGTGAAGAATTGTGAGTTATGACGGAAGTACTAAGCTCTCGAAGTCTAGTATGAGAGGCTGTACGACCGGGCCTAGTCCTACAGGAGTCCGTATTTTGTTCTGGAATGCGGGAGGCCAAGACTAGTTTACTATTTTTGCCACCATTTCTTCATACAAACTCTAATTTTGACGTTATTCGGCTCGTTGGATCCGTATGAATGACGTCGATGCACATATGGTGTTGCACCTTCAATTTTGTCAATTTGGAAATGTCCAAAAATCAAACGCTCTATTGGGTCCGAATATGATGCCTGGAACTTTTCTGGTTTGACCCCAACTTTGTCCTTCTTGACGTGCTAAGTCTGCGAACATGTCAATACACCTACAAAAGACCACAAAACAAAGAAAAACTAATAAAAACTAAAAGTGGTGCAATGAACTTGGTAAAATGAGTAAAGATTGGAACTATGCATTGTGGACATGAAAATGCGCCAGATGGATATGATTTGCGATATTTTGGCAGTAAGATCGATACTCTAAAAGGTGTGCAAAAATTCACTCATCAACTTTCTCAAGCTTAAACCTTGCTAGTCCTCGAGCAAGAAGGTTGGTAAACGGAAGTTATACATCTAGCTCATTAGTAAAGGTTGTTGCCCATAGGCGTATCCTTCTCTTCTCCGCAAGCTATAAGCAAGATAGAGCATATTTGTATAAGATAATACACAATCAGTTAGGTGATGTAATTTGATATACATACCAACTAGAACTTTAGCAAAAAAAAATATGCCCCGTGTCAAAGTTTAATCTAGCATGAAATTAAATGCTTGGCTCCTTCTACTTAATAGCTTATTCATTTCTCTTTGTTTTCTCTTTAAAAGTTAAGCACTCACATACTTGTACTAACAAGATTACTAGAGAGGCTTCCACACCTTCAGCGAACCGATTTCTAAGCGAAAGAATAAAAATCTCATGTGAGAAATCATCTAGGATTCCATCAAACAAGTTGCGAGGGGCTCTTGAAATTTTTAAATATTTTTTAAGACTTGTTGGTTTCTCTTTGTTTTTAATAGTCATGTTGTCCCTTTTGTTTCCTAACATGATTGTAGGCATGCTTAACCACCGATATCAAAATCATGTATCATTTCACTTGTGACATGAAAAATAAGCATGCTTTTCAAAGTGCTAACTCCAAAGTGAAAATGAAGCATAGTCAAAGTTTTCAAGGTTTAAGAGTTTCTACCTTGTGTCTTAAAACTTCATACACACAAAACTTAACAAGAACTTGTGAGATATGTTGGTATAAATCAAATCCAAAACTCTAACATTCTCTACTACAGAAAATCATCAAAATTATAATTTAACATTAAAAACTAAATCTGTACACATTTTTAATACTTCCACCACCTAATAGAAATATTAAAGGAGCAAACATAAGCAAATAATGCAATTATAACAATATGTCAAAAGAGAACACCTTGTAAAAGCAAGAATAAAACTTTGTACTTTTGTAGCTCCAAATATTCTACAATATATTACCACATAACATAGAACTTGTAAATGCTTATTGTGTCAAAATTTTAGATTTTGAATATTCAAGACATAACATAAACTTTCTATTCTTATAAGCAACTCATAAACTTGTAAATTGAGCATGGTAGAGACTAAACTTGGCACTTTATTGAAAGCAAATATACAAAACATGATTATTACAGTAGCATTAATCATGTAGACACACAAAGACAGAAAATATAAATTTTGGTTTTCCTCTCAACAAGTGTCTTTCTTTAACGTCTTTTTAGCTAGGCATAAATGAAAATTCACGTGTTCTCATTAATAGCTTCGAAGGAGTAGGTAGCTCTATAATAGATTTATAGGGTAATTTGATTTTCTTCCCTGGAAAGTGTTCCATACCTTTTCCTCATAGGGACCCTTCATGTTAATGACAACACCTAAAGTTCTTAAGGAAAGTCCACCCAATATAATAGGCCATGAAGTTTTGCATTCTATGCCCATGATAATAAAATCAACGGGGACATAATTTCTATTAGCAATTATAGAAATATAATTTATTCTCCCCAAAGGTTTCTTAATAGCAAAATCAACAAGATGCAAACTTAAATAACATTTAGTCATATGCTTTAAACCAAGCACATCATATAAAGCTTTTGGCGTAGTGGAAACACTACCTCCTAAATCACATAAAGCATTATATTCATAATTATTAATAGTGATTTTAATAATAGGGGTCCCCAACCATCTTCTAATTTTCTAGGTGTAGAAACTTTTTGTTCAAGTTTATTTTCCCTACCTTTTACACCAACTTCAATAATATGTTGGGTAAATGATTTATTATGTTTTCGCACAATAGGAGAATTGACAATGGTGTGCAAGACTTTAATAACTTTAGTAAGAGAGCAACCATCAAAATTAAAAACATAACCGTCAATAGCAGTGGGATAAATACTACCTAGAGTTTTGACCTATCCAAACCAACTTTTATTATTATTGACACAAGATTGATCTCTCTCCGAACTTGTGGGATCTTTTCTACTTAAAGTTGACACTCTTCAAAACCCACTTTCGTTATTAACATAAGTAATGCCTCTAAGCAAATCATAAATTTCATCCACCAAAGGGGTTTCAGTACTACCTAAAGTATTTCCTCTTCAACAACCCCATTCTCATAAATTTCAGCGCATGTAGTCTCTCTTTCTCCTCTAGCTCAAAGTATGACAATCATTCTATCAGTACTATCAAGAACAGCTTGGATACTTTAAGAGATTCATGCATTTCATCTTTTGGCAAAGCTTTAATCTTAAGTGTTTTGACATCATTAATTAAAGCATCATGTTTAAGCATCCCACTGGTCGAGCTGGAGTCCTCAGTCGCGACGCTTCAGTCAACGACCCTAGCAGCGACCTCGCCCTCTTCGAGTGGAATGGTACTACCACCGTCGTCGCCACTCACTGCGCACGAGGGATTCCACGAGCTAATTGGCCATGACGACGAACATCTCGCCGAGGGACTCCCATCAGTGACCTTGGCGTCGCCTGCAGCTAGGGATGCAAGCGGGCATCCCGCATAAAACCGCCAAAACAGATATTTAGTACAAACTGAACTAAAGCTGAACTGAGAAGATTATAACTAAGTCGATCTACTTTGACTATGAACCGGGGCGGATCGGGTGCCGCTCCGCGCCCCTACCCGCAACGCTCCCGGTCATGGGTATGTCTACTCTGCCCATTTCCTCCTATGTCCTCGCTACATAGTCAGAATCGCGATTATGTTATACGATTTTACGACTTTACAATCCAAACTAACCCCTATGATTCTACGATCTTACTTCATAGAATTTACGTTTCTACGATCTTGATAGTGAAGATTCTACAATTTGCGATCCTACCGTCGAAGCTCCGATCCGATTCAAAATCACAATTCTGACGACCTTGCTACATAGGCCAGCCCCTACCATCTACAAACTTCCCCATCTTCACCAGCGACAACTCACAACTTTGAAAAACACTACACGAGCAATATTTTCAAATGTTCATAGTACATGTATCTCAAATAAAAATTGTTCACAGTCCACGAAACCTATTGGGTGCCTATGGTTGTTCTAAATTTTTCGGGACCCGTTGTTATCTGGCTTCAGTTAGTTCAGAAGCGCATAGCGGGCGTGAGTTTGGAATTTTTTACATCTCTGTTCTGCATTCGATTTGGGCGGTCCATGACGGGCCGGGCACATGTGTAACGGGCCGACACGCTAAGACCGGGCCAGTTTGGCAGGTTTGCACGTAGCGCTTGCCTTCGCAGAGAAGCTTTCCATCACGCGAAACCCCCTTTCCTTTTCCTCCCCTAAATTTTCTGCCGCCGCCGCCGCCGCCGGCGGCGGCGGCCTCCAGCGCGGCCTCCCCCGACTCTCCGCGATCACCTGCGACGACGACGACGACGACGACGACCAGTTCATGGTCGCTGGCCGGAGGATAAGGAGCACGGAGCCACATTGACCATGGCGAGAGACAACAAGCTGGTCAGGGCGAGTCAAACCTAGGCACGGTTTCGGAGCCTCTCATGGCCGAGCCCGCGCCACCTGCGCTCCTCCCCCTCCTGAGGCGCAGCATCTGCTTCGAGGGCTCCTCCCGGAGAGGACTACTCCGGCTGCGTGCCAACGGAAGGACCTGCTCGGCCTCTTCCCCTGGAGCAAGAAGAAGGCCTCTTCTTCCGCTTTGGACCCCCACTAGGTGAATTTTCTTCTCATTTCCTGACCAATTTCGTAGTCGTTGCTCTTCAGTTGGTCTATTTGAACAGAATCGGTGACATTTTGTGAACAAAAAGAAATGACCGTTTCTTTCTTCAGTGGCTAGATCATTTCATGGTTATTCTTCTATAATTGTACTAGGTAAGCGCCCGTCCGTTTCAAACAAGCACTATATATTTTAGTGGTTCAGTATCAATCATGATAAAATTTGAATTTCAAACACTTGATTTTGTCGGTGGCATGTGTCCCAAGAGGTAACATATATAACCAACATCATATTAGAGTAAACAGTACGAAGTTTCTGGTTGGAGACCATAGATCAGACAAGGATACTGGTAACTGGTACCATATCAGTTGGGTGCTGAGTAGGGATAAATAGCCGAATCGGCCAGTTAATCAGTCGATAAATCAGTTAATCGGCTATTTGGTAACCCACCGAGTAACGATTAACCGACCAAGATGCCGATTGACTGGCCTATATTTTGTAACAAAATCATGAAGAAATTGCACAAATAAAAGAACTTCCTCGGTTAAAGAATGAATACACGCTAGACATACTTTGAAAGGAAGAAATATTGAATGTAATGATTCACAAAACCTGCAAATAAATGTAGCAAGCAAGCACATGCTGAAGATCGATTGTCATGCATAATTGCCAAAGATGCATATGCAGTAGTAGCAGAACAAATAACCTTTCTAGAGAGAAAAAATGGCATCCTTTGGAAATGGAGTGCCCACACAACCTCCCACTCTACATGTCCCCATTTGTCAATGGGTGTGCGACACTGTTTTCTTCTCCTATACGTCGTGGTGCTTTTCGGTGGCGGGGAGTATATAGTTTTGCGTAAAACCATATAAAATTAAGCCAACATTATAGATCTTGCAATTGAAACTTGTAAGTAATGTACCAAGCAGTGCTTGCTCAACGTCAGTACTAATCAGCATGGCCTATTTAGACGGCGAATTACTGTTAAATACCATAATATTGCAGTGCTTAGTGCCTGTTTGTACACATGTATGATGAATATCTATACGCAGAAGAAAACCTTGGTACCTGGGTCAGCAGGAACAAAGAGGAAAGCCATGTCGAACTTGTCATGCAACGCACATGCACTTGCATACCGGCTCCCAGGCGTGCACAAAGAAGAGACTGAAGCATACAAATAAAACTGACGCACATTAAGGAACTGGATAAGCATTCTTAAAAAGCACATGTTCAGAATGTACATAATTATGTCACGGGGTTTAGGAATGTCTGACCAGTTGGTTGTGATGGTGGGCCTTTTGTCAATTCCTAGAATGAGGCGAGAGATGACGGAAACATCTCCGTCCGCAAGCTTGATTGGTAGATCATCATCAGGCATAGTATTTAATGCACGGCTCTTTGTAGGCGATCATGCGATAGAGGCTGTCGACGTGGTGTTCATAGAGCTTGACCTCGTTTACCCAGTCTGGAGGCTCCTGGACGTGGTGGTGTGCATGGTATGGTGTGAAAAGGGAAGTTAGTTGGTATTAATATATTTGTGTGACCATTAACTGAAACAGAAGTAAGATGGTAAAACAGAGATGTGGCGGCGTTGCTTTATGTCTTATTTGAAATGGTGCATGCCTAAAAGATAGGTACATAACTTCAATTTGCTTCTAGAGTAGTAGTTGAATATATAGTGTGGATCTTCACGTGGAAATCTCTATCTCTTCTCTACTACTTAAAAAAGAGTAAGGTTCCTTTCCCTGTCAACTGACCATGTTCTGCCTCCCCCCTTTGTCCGCCCTCCTCCCGCACTTGATTTTTTTTACGCCCCTCACCACTGCAGAAAAAACCGAATGCAACAAGAATGTGGACCGGCA
>NC_041390.1:101415774-101457303 GCF_002162155.2 Triticum dicoccoides
ACCACCATGTCCGAATCAAGCGGGTACCCGCTGCAATTAAAACTCTGCTGCAAGATTTGCTGACGAGTCTTGGTGCGGTGGCCTTCTGCTGGGATTGCAATGCCACGTAGTTTGCTTGGTCTACCTAACTCAGTGATCCTTCCATGCGTCTCCATCTGAACTTTTTGAGCTTTACCAAATATTTTTTCTATATATACTGATTTACCCCAGCTGGCATATTTGATGTATGTCACGGTCTTCCTTTTCTTGTTGCAGTCCCTCTTCAAGGGTGAAATTAATTCCTTTCTCAGCAAATTGTGCCTTTTAGTCATCCGACCAGGACTATGAACTCAAAATTTTATAGCATCAATACATTTAAACAGAGACCCATATTTTCGGCATACATGCATCCTTCTAATAGAGATTTTTTCGTTGATGGGAGCCTTTGTGTTTATATCCTCTTAGGACATGAAGCGGGATGCATCATCTATAGATATACTAAAAGGTAGTTGTGGGGTCTGATTGTGCCAAAAGCTCAAGTGGACAAATACCATAATCTATCATGTTGCTTTGAGAGTAAAATTAGATGATTTTACTTTGCAGGGGGATCAAGACCTTCTGGTCTTTTGACTAATGATGCCTACTACCAGGTACTGCTAAAGTGCTAATAGCACATTGATTGTATTAGTTGTATAGCTCGCTTTGGTGTTAGCCAGACCGATTTTTGAAAATATTTTTTGGCTGGTTCACACAGGTTATAGAAGTCAAAGTTTAAGACTGTACAGGAAGAGATTTATTCATGCATAATTTCTAACTCTCGTCTTCTGAGGATAAATGGAACTTCTATCTAGCCTCTATCTTAAAAACTATTAGACCTTATCAACATAGCAACATGCAAAGTTTCAATTGAAATGTGGACAAGGTATTTTAAGTATTCAGGGGAACCTGTGACATATCTTACATGTCTTTCCATGTGATTCACATGACAAGTGCAGGCAAATGTGCAGATTAATCATTCTTAAATTTTGAGAAGTATTTTCCACTGCAGCTGGATAAGGGTGCCGTGCCATTGCTTTTTTCTGATAGCCATGTTCTCCCCCACTGCAACCATCAGTGGGCATAGTAGTACAAGGTTTGGTCTCCATGGCAACACACGGGCACTTTCCTGACACATATTTGAATTAAAATTGACGAAAGCTCACTCACATTTTTGGGCCATCTCCCTATAAATTATGCCCCCGTTGCAACACATGGGCAATTACCTAGTAGGATACAAAGTACATGTTCTTATGTGTTGTTTCAAATTTTAACAGTAGAGGTTGTCTTGTAGAGTATCCGGTGAAGCTATATTGCATTGAAGTTGTATCCCATATAATACCAGCGATGAGATCATAAATAAATCCTCTCATTAGGGATGCAGTAACAGGACACTTTGGGTTGTAGAATAGCAGGTGAAGATATAATGCACTGAACTTATATGACATATAATTATTACATCCATCAATAGGGAAACATGGTGCGCTCTCTCGCGTATGACACGTCGGATTGTTTACTGTGCCGATTGGAAACACTGTTTTCTTATTGCGAGAAACACTCCCTTCACGAAAATAGCGATTGAGAAAAGAGGAAACTTCCTCACGAAGGCACTGATTCCTGTTTCTCCCACGCCGCCTCGACGACCATGGAGGCGACTCGGCGCTCCCACCATCCAGATCGAACCAACTGGGAGGAGTAGAACCACCACCGCCTTCTTGCTGCTCGTCTCCACTGCGCCTCGTCTGTGCTGCGTGGTGACCGAGATGCGGCCTCCCCGTGCTGTCAGTTCCCATGCACTCTCTCCCAAGCCTCTCTCTCGATCTGAGAGGAAATCAGCCTCTGACTCTGCCTCGACCACCTCCTCCCTCATCTCAATCACTTCTAGCCACATAGAGGGACGACCCAAGGGGAAGTAGGGGTCATCGCCGAAGAAGTCAGGGAGGAGCGTATGCTAGCTAGGGAGGCGGCTCGGACCAGATCGACCATGGCGATGGTATCGCTGACTCCCTACTGGCCTTGCAGTTTTGCAATTTAGGTATCAAATGAATTAGGTATTATCAGCATGAATACTATTTACACAGTTTGTTCTTTTGTTTAGTTTGACCGTCTTTGAAGTAATTGACATGTATAGTGCTGCAAAATGAATCTGTAATGTTTAAATCGACTTTAAAAACCTGCCAGGTTGGATATATCTTTGTCGGATATTTTTATACCATTGTTTTTCTTCTGTTCATTTGTTGGGTTGGGCCAAGATCAGTGGGTATTTGTCTTGCTACCGACTGTAGATGTGATCACTAGTTCTCATTGACTGTAGTTGTAGTTTTAGAAGTAGGATGGCTAGCAGTCATCATATATTGGCTAAGTTGCATTTGTGTTGGGTACAACAAGATGAAGAGCAAGAGAATCGCGATGAAAAGCATCATGCTGATTCTGATGTGGAAATAGATGATGCCAAGCCTTTGGAGGAATCTGAAAGGTGTTCTTTTCATTTGGTTCCTTGGTCGTTCAAGTGATTATTTATAGCAATACCATGTGTTCTGATGCATGCCATTTTCTGTTGTAGGAGAAGCAATACTCAGAGTGCGAGAGTTAAGCAGTATTGGATAGATCACATTTCAGGGATAACATGGATTTATTTTGCTCTTCCTACTTTTGTTAGATAGGCCACATTATTTTTCTTTCACTCATGCCTTTGTTGGTGACGGTGCTGTTGTGTAAATTCAACATTGATGTTTAGTGGTATGACATGGTTTACACAAGCTGAAATTTTGATCCCTTGGGATGTTGCAGGTGCTGACAATCTAATGCCAACGGAACTGGCCCTTAAAATTGCAACCAAGATGAGTTACTTGCTGAGATTCAGAAATTAGTTCCCTTCCTGCAAGTTCTTCCATTTTGTAACCCGACTTTTAAACCAAGGTTTGTTTCCTTCTTCTTTTTTTATTTTTGAATTACATCGATCCTATTTGTTTATGTAATTCTCAATAGCTGCACCTATATTAACCCTCTATTAACTAAAAAACTCCACCGTACAATTTCTATCGCTTTATTGATTTCTTTTCAATGAAATGAAATTGGGGGCGAAAGCTCCTCAATTAGGAAAAGAAAATGGCCCGTGGAAAAATAAGGAGACTCGTAAAACTTATGTGTCGGGGGTTAGACCCCGGGTAGGCAACGAAACTCGGATCCTTGCAAAAACATCAGGGCTGGTGACGCCCCTCAATCCAGTACAGCCCTGGCCGGCTTCCCAGCGCAACCTGGTCAGGCGCCACGACCCGGCCAGCCGGATGGCGCATGCCGGCTGGTCCCAAGTAGCCAACCTTCGTCGACAAGTGTGCATCGCCACGATACTCTCCCATTTATGCCGGCCCCGGCGGGCGCGGCTGTCGTGCCGACCAAGCCACTGCCAGGGGCGGGCAGCGTCTCGGAGGCGCATCCCTGTAGCAAGACGGCGTTGCCGTCCCATGACGTGCGGCACGACGTGCCTACAATACCAGCAGCCGGCCGTACCCGCGCCCGCTGGGCCCGGTACGGCCCACACCCGACGGACCCGGCGAGACCCGCACCCGGCGTCCCCCATGCCGGCTCCTCGACGCTGATATCCCGGGCCCCGCGCCCATGTATCTTTACCATTGTAACCCTGGGGGGCCAGCCTATAAGACCCCCTGGTACCCCTCCATGCAAAGGGGTTAAGCAATCACGAGTTAGCTCTTCAACCACGCTCACACATCCACCCGCTCGAAGAAGGAGTAGCCTATGCACTGGCCTACCTTCCTCCCTCCCCAAAACAGCTCTAGGAGCAAGCCTGTACCATCTTCATATAAACCACACTCGGCAGGACTAGGGGTGTTATCTCTCCGGAGAGCCCCGAACCTGGGTACGTCTTGCGTCTCACACTCGCTCGTACCAACCTCGCCTCTGGAGCCCATCGGAGGCCTCTTGCCTGCTCCTCTCTTTACCCATCCCATGGAATCTGTAGTGAGCTCACCACGACAGTTGGCGCCCACCGTGAGGCAGCTTGAGGTCCCGGCCCGAGACACGTTCCAGACAGGGCCCTCCACCGACTTTAGCGACCACATCATGCATTGCGCGGTCCCTGCGCCCGACGCGGCGCCGGCGGGCTTCGCCAGCCCGCTCGTCGTCCCCTTCGGCGCGCTGCGCATTTCTGACGCGCCTGGCACTGACGAGTACCCAAGCGAGGTGCTCGACGTCACCGACTACCCCATCCCCGATGGCTGGGCCTCTGCACCGGCTCGCTGGGCCGCTAGCTGGTTCAGGTTCAGGCTGGATACCAGGACATGACGAAGTGCAGCGCCAAGTCCGCGCTGGCACGAGTCGCGGAGGCGCACCACGCGCCCCGCGTGGAGCCCCGCCGGCCTGGCCTCCAGCCACGTAAAGGTGTTGGGTGCAACCGCACCTGGCCAGAGGGCCGCTGCCATGCCCAACCCGGCCTCGGAAGAGCCTCGCCGTCTGCGTGTCCAGGGCCTTCAGGCGGGCCTCGGCGTGCATGATCTCCGGAAAACTCCAGGCGACGTGTGGGTCAGCTCCGCTACCCGCATCCGCCTGGGCCGACCGGTGGGCGAGCACGGCTTCGTCCGCCGTGTCCTGCGTCTCCGGGGAGTACTCTGGCGAGCGTACAAGGGAAGTAGTCAGCCATATAAAAACTCGGTCGGCTTGTAACCCGACACAACAGGTGAAGAAGTACTTACTGGCAAAGACCTTGTCCAGGTCCTGCGCCTCGCACAACATACCGTGCCGCTCCAAGTCTCGGCCACGGCCGCGGGCTTCGAGCGCCTTCTCAAGCTCGGCGCGCTTGTCAATGGCCGCCTTTAGCTCGTCGTCCTTGGCAGCGGTCGCCTTCTCTTGCTCGTCCTTTAGACGGACGAGCTTCGCCTGGTGGGCCTCCGCCGCCTTGGCGGCCTCCGCCTTCAACCGCTCCACCTCGGCTTGGAGCTGGCTCTTGTCACCGGCTAGCTGGCCACACTGCTGGTCGGCTTCGACAAGCCGGGCTTGGAGCTCCGGCACCCCGGCTGCGGTGGCTGCGAGAGAAAACTTAAAGTCAGATGCCGGGAAAAAGAGAAAATGCATTAAGATTCGATCCAACTATTTCATAGTTGGCCCGAATCTCGGGGGCTACACCTAGTGGGTGCGCTCGCACGTCCCCACTGAAAGCATGCAGACGTACCTTCGGCAAGATAGAGCGCTTCCTCCTTGGCGGCAAGTTGCGCCGTGACCTGGCGGTGCTTCTCCAGGAGCCGGTTGTGGATGCCAACCTGGAGGTCGTCCAGGTGTTGCAGAAAGCAAGAATTAGCGAAGGCCACAAAAATACATTAAGATTCGAATCTCGGGGGCTACACCCAGTAGGTGTGCTAGCGTGCCCCCACTGACTAGCTGCAAAGGAAGACCAAGAGAAAAACGTACCACCACGGAGAGCTCCAGCTCGCTCTGGACGAAGGCTTCAAGTCGGCCCTCGCGCCCACGGAGATGCGGCGCACGGTGTCCATCGCCGTCTCCTTCGCGCGTGGCCCGACCATGGCCTCGTCGGCTCCGGCTCGGGGCTACCGCAACCCGGCGGGAAGGCCGCTCCCTGGCGCGGCTGGCGGTTGCCTGATCACCAAGGCGGGCCCGCCTCCTGCCGGCTCCTCCGCGGCTGGCGTCGACCTCGGCGCTCCGGCCGACGTCGCTTGCGATGCTCTTTTCGCGGCGGATTAACCTGCCCCTCTGCCTCCATCGACCTCCACCCGCTCGACCACGTCGGTCCAGGGCGAGGTGTCATCATCGATCTCCACGACCTCCCGGTTGTCAACCGCCATCTCCGCCTGTTCGTCCGGGTTGCGCCCCACATCCACCAGGGGCTCGAAGACGGTCTGTCCCGGCATCGTGCCCTCTGGCATCTCTGGCCAGGCTTGTTCCGCGGCAACCCTCGCCCATGCCCGGTTATGTGTCGGGGGTTAGACCCCGGGTAGGCAACGGAACTCGGATCCTTTCTAAAACACCAGGGCTTGCGACGCCCCTCAATCCAGTACAACCCTGGTCGTCTTCCCAGCGCAACCCGGCCAGCCGGATGGCGCATGCTGGCTGGTCCCAAGAAGCCAACCTTCGTCAACAAGTGTGCATGGCCACGGTACTCTCCCCTTTATGCCGGCCCCGGCGGGCGCGGCTATCGTGCTGGCCAAGCCACTGCCAGGGGCGGGCGGCGTCTCGGAGGCGTCTCGGAGGCGCTGCCGTCCCATGACGTGCGGCACGACATGCCTACAGTACCCAATAGCCGGCCGTACCCGCGCCCGGTGGGCCCGTTACGGCCCGCACCCGCGCCCGGTGGGCCCGTTACGGCCCGCACCCGGCGCCCCGGCGGCCTCCACTGCCGGCTCCTAGACGCTGACATCCCGGGTCCCGCGCCCATGTTTCTTTACCATTATAACCCCGGGGGCCAGCCTATAAGACCCCTCGGTACCCCTCCATGCAAAGGGGTTAAGCAATCACGAGTTAGCTCTTCAGCCACGCTCACACATCCACCCGCTCGGAGAAGGAGTAGCCTATGCACTGGCACCGACACCGACGAGTACCCTAGCGAGGTGCTCGACGTCACCGACTCCCCCATCACCGATGGCTGTGACCCCTCCGACAACGTGGCGGTGCTCTGCACCCACGTGGAGGTGCTCGTCACTGGCTCCAGCTCCACTTCGTCCAGTGCCGCGAAGAAGGCCGCCGCTGCCAGGGCCGATGCCGAGCGCGCCTGCACAGCCGACCCGCTGAGCGCCACGTTGCAGAACCTTAGCGTTCCCATCACCGCTGACGTCAACGCCACTCAAGCCAGTGCTCAGCTCGACGAGGAGCTCGTGCCCCTGCTGGAGGAGGCCAGGGCGATTGCCGCCACACAGCGCTGGCTGGAGGCCATTCAGCTGGAGCGCGACGCCGCGTACGGCTTCACGCCGGCCGCGACTGAACCTGGCCGGGGTGCCGAGGTGCGGGCTCGTGGCGGCGCTTTTGGCCGTGCTCTGGGCGCAATCCCACCCGTCTACAACACCCCCGTCAAGAACACGCGCGCTGCGGAGGCGGCCGCAGTAGGTGTGGAGAGCTGCAAGGCGAGGAGCTATAGGAGCGCCTGCAGCGCATGCGTGAATTTCTCACTTCGGCAAACACGCAGCAGGTCCGCCTTGACGCTCCCGAGGCGTCCGAGTCGCACCACACTAAGGACCTCGAGCAGCGGAACACGGTGTCTTCCCCGCGCCCACGCGAAGCTCATTCCGGCCAGACGCGAACCCGGCGCGCCCTGACAGTTGGCGACGACCTGGGCAACGGGCCGAAAACAAAGGGCCGACGCCGATAAGATCTTCCCCCGCCATCTGGCCGGCGTGGCCGTCCGGCTTCGGCCAACCCGGCCCTCGTAGCCCGGTCGCAAGCCAGTTGGGCTCGCACGACCTCGACAATGACGACGCTCGCCACCGCATTGACCAGCTCGCCCTCTCCCTCGAGCTGGAGGACAACATTGTCGGACCGGCTTCCTTCGGCCCGCGCATCCGGGATGAGCCCTTCCACAAAGAGTTCACGCTCCCCCGCGACACCCCCAAGTACAACGGGACCGTCAAACCGGAGGATTGGTTGATTGATTACACCACCGCCATCGGCATCGCTGGCGGCAATCGGCGCCTGGCCTTGCGCTACGCCTTACTCATGCTCCAGGGCTCAGCCCGGACGTGGCTGAACAGTCTGCCGTCTGGCAGTGTCAACTCGTGGGTTGATTTCGAGCGCAACTTCACCGACACCTACAAGCGACCCGGCCGTCCCAGCTAGCTCGCCATGTGCGTGCAGGGGCCGAGCGAGACCGGCCGCGAGTACCTCGTGCGCTGGACTGAGCTCAAGAACAGCTGTGAGGGGGTCCATGAGGTTCAAGCTATCCAATACTTTGTGAGTGGCTGCTGGGATGGCACCCTCAAGCACAAGCTCCTGCGCTCTAAGCCGACCACTATGGCGGCACTCATGGTCACGGCAAACAAGTACGCCACGGCCGACTCCGCCATGAAGATCCAGGTAGTGTTGGACGACGCCGGCAAGGCGTTTCCAGCGCCGGCTCCCAAGCCGGCTGGTGAGGGCGGCCGCCAGAACAACCAATAGAACAAGCGTAAGGCCGAGCAGCCGGCTCCCCGCTACGACAACCGCCTTGTCGCCACGGTCGAGCAAGCGCCCCCCGGCGAGCAGGGCGGCGCCAAACGCCAGTGAGCCGGCAAGACCGCTTCGCAACCCACCATGAGTTTCGAAGAGATGCTCGATGCCCTCTGCAAGCACCACAGCGGCGCAAGGCCGTCTATGCACACGCTCCGGCAGTGCGCCATCACCAAGCGCATCATAAGGGGAAACATCCCGTCGCCTCCCGCTCCGGTTCCAGGCGCGGGGCCGTCGTTGCCTCCCCCGATCCTGGCGGCGGGGCCATGCACGATGAGGTCTTCCCCAACGCGAACGATTGCTACGTCGTCTTCACCAGCTTTGGTGACGAGAAGCGTAACGAGCGCCTGCTCCGGCAGGAGGTGAATACCGTCATCCCGGCCGTGCCTGAGTACATGCATTGGTCGGAGCTCCTGGTCAGCTGGACCCGGGAAGACCACTCGACCGTCATGCCCACGCCGGGTGGATACGCCCTCGTCCTCGACCCCACCATAGTCGTTGCCAAGCACACCTGCAAGTTCTCACGAGTCCTCATCGACGACGGCAGCAACATCAACATTCTCTACCGCGACACCATGACCAAGCTCGGCATTGAGGCCAAGCAGCTGGAGCCAACTCGAACGATGTTCGACGGCATCATGCCGGGCCTCTCCTGCTCCCCAATTGGCCAGATCCGGCTCGACGTCCTGTTCGGCACCCGCGACCATTTTCGGCGTGAGCCCATCTAGTTCGAGGTGGTGGACCTGTCCAGCCCTTACCACGCGCTGTCGTGCCATCCCGCGCTCGCCAAGTTCATGGCGGTCCCCCACTACGCTCACCTGAAGATGAAGATGCCGGGTCCCAAGGGCCTCATCACCATAGCCGGTGACTACAAGAAATCTCTGCAGTGCGCCTGATGGCGCCAAACTAACCGAGTCGCTGGTCATATCCGAGGAGCGGCTGTTGGGGAACGTAGTAATTTCAAAAAAATTCCTACGCACACGCAAGATCATGGTGATGCATAGCAACGAGATGAGAGAGTGTTGTCCACGTACCCTCGTAGACCGAAAGCGGAAGCGTTAGCACAACGCGGTTGATGTAGTCGTACGTCTTCACGATCCGACTGATCCAAGTACCGAACGCACGGCACCTCCGAGTTCAGCACACGTTCAGCTCGATGACGTCCCGCGAACTCCGATCCAGCAGAGCTTCACGGGAGAGTTTCGTCAGCACGACGGCGTGGTGACGGTGATGATGTTGCTACCGACGCAGGGCTTCGCCTAAGCACCGCTACGATATGACCGAGGTGGAATATGGTGGAGGAGGGCACCGCACACGGCTGGGAGAGATCAACTGATCAACTTGTGTGTCTAGAGGTGCCCTCTGCCCCTGTATATAAAGGAGCAAAGGGGGAGGCCGGCCGTCCCTCTATGGGCGCGCCAGGAGGAGGAGTCCTCCTAGTAGGAGTAGGACTCCCCTTTCCTACTCCTACTAGGAGGAGGAAAGGAAGGAGGAGAAGGAGAAGGAAGGAGGAGGAGGAAAAGGAGGAAAGGGGGCCCGCCCCCCTAGTCCAATTTGGTTTGGGCTAGGGGGGTGCCCCTGCCTCCTCTCTTCCTCCACTTGGCCCATGAGGCCCATTACTTCTTTCTCGTATTCCCGTAACTCCCCGGTACCCCCGAAAATACCCGAATCACACGGAACCTTTCCGATGTCCGAATATAGTCGTCCAATATATCGATCTTTACGTCTCGACCATTTCGAGACTCCTCGTCATGTCCCCGATCTCATCCGGGACTCCGAACTACCTTCGGTACATCAAATCACATAAACTCATAATATAATCGTCACCGAAACTTTAAGCGTGCGGACCCTACGGGTTCGAGAACTATGTAGACATGACCGAGACATGTCTCCGGTCAATAACCAATAGCGGAACCTGGATGCTCATATTGGCTCCTACATATTCTATGAAGATCTTTATCGGTCAGACCGCATAACAACATACGTTGTTCCCTTTGTCATCGGTATGTTACTTGCCCGAGATTCAATCGTTGGTATCTCAATACCTAGTTCAATCTCGTTACCGGCAGGTCTCTTTACTCGTTTCGTAACACATCATCCCGCAACTAACTCATTAGTTGCAATGCTTGCAAGGCTCATAGTGATGTGCATTACCGAGTGGGCCCAGAGATACCTCTCCGACAATCGGAGTGACAAATCCTAATCTCGAAATACGCCAACCCAACAAGTACCTTCGGAGACACCTGTAGAGCACCTTTATAATCACCTAGTTACGTTTGGTAGCACACAAAGTGTTCCTCCGGTAAACGGGAGTTGCATAATCTCATAGTCATAGGAACATGTATAAGTCATGAAGAAAGCAATAGCAACAAACTAAACGATCAAGTGCTATGCTAACGGAATGGGTCAAGTCAATTACATCATTCTCTAATGATGTGACCCCGTTTAATCAAATGACAACTCATGTCTATGGCTAGGAAACTTAACCATCTTTGATTTAACGAGCTAGTCAAGTAGAGGCATACTAGTGACATACTGTTTGTCGATGTATTCACACATGTATTATGTTTCCGGTTAATACAATTCTAGCATGAATAATAAACATTTATCATGATATAAGAAAATAGATAATAACTTTATTATTGCCTTTAGGGCATATTTCCTTCAGTCTCCCACTTGCACTAGAGTCAATAATCTAGTTCACATCGCCATGTGATTTAACATCAATAGTTCACATTACCATGTGATTAACACCCATAGTTCACATCGTCATGTGACCAACACCCAAAGGGTTTACTAGAGTCAATAATCTAGTTCACATCGCTATGTGATTAATACCCAAAGAGTACTAAGGTGTGATCATGTTTTGCTTGTGAGGGAAGTTTAGTCAACGGGTCTGCCACATTCAGATCCGTATGTATTTTGCAAATTTCTATGTCAACAATGCTCTGCACGGAGCTACTCTAGCTAATTGCTCCCACTTTCAATATGCATCCAGATTGAGACTTTGAGTCATCTGGATCAGTGTCAAAACTTGCATCGATGTAATCCTTTACGACGAACCTTTTGTCACCTCCATAATCGAGAAACATATCCTTATTCCACTAAGGATAATTTTGACCAATGTCCAGTGATCTACTCCTAGATCACTATTGTACTCCCTTGCCAAACTCAGGGCAGGGTATACAATAGGTCTGGTACACAGCATGGCATACTTTATAGAACCTATGGCTGAGGCATAGGGAATGACTTTCATTCTCTCTCTATCTTCTGCCGTGGTCAGGTTTTGAGTCTTACTCAACTTCACACCTTGTAACACAGGCAAGAACTTCTTTGACTGTTCCATTTTGAACTATTTCAAAATCTTGTCAAGGTATGTACTCATTGAAAAACTTATCATGCGTCTTGATCTATCTCTATAGATCTTGATGCTCAATATGTAAGCAGCTTCACCGAGGTCTTTCTTTGAAAAACTCCTTTCAAACATTCCTTTATGCTTTGCAGAATAATTCTACATTATCTCCGATCAACAATATGTCATTCATATATACTTATCAAAAATGCTGTAGTGCTCCCACTCACTTTCTTGTAAATACAAGCTTCACCGCAAGTCTGTATAAAACTATATGCTTTGATCAACTTATCAAAGCGTATGTTCCAACTCCGAGATGCTTGCACCCGTCCATAGATGGACCGCTGGAGCTTGCATATTTTGTTAGCACCTTTAGGATTGACAAAACCTTCTGGTTGCATCATATACAACTCTTCTTTAATAAATCCATTAAGGAATGCAGTTTTGTTTATCCATTTGCCAGATTTCATAAAATGTGGCAATTGCTAACATGATTCGGACAGACTTAAGCATAGATACGAGTGAGAAACTCTCATCGTAGTCAACACCTTGAACTTGTCGAAAACCTTTTGCGACAATTCTAGCTTTGTAGATAGTAACACTACTATCAACGTTCGTCTTCCTCTTGAAGATCCATTTAATCTCAATGGCTCGCCAATCTTTGGGCAAGTCAATCAAAGTCCATACTTTGTTCTTATACATGGATCTCATCTCAGATTTCATGGCCTCAAGCCATTTTGTGGAATCTGGGCTCATCATCGCTTCCTCATAGTTCGTAGGTTCGTCATGGTCAAGTAACATGACCTCCAGAACATGATTACCGTATCACTCTGGTGCGGATCTCACTCTGGTTTACCTACGAGGTTTGGTAGTAACTTGATCTGAAGTTACATGATCATCATCATTAGCTTCCTCACTAATTGGTGGAGTCAGAGAAACAGATTTCTGTGATGAACTACTTTCCAATAAGGGAGCAGGTACAGTTACCTCATCAAGTTTTACTTTCTTCCCACTCACTTATTTCGAGAGAAACTCCTTCTCTAGAAAGGATCCATTCTCAGCAATGAATAACTTGCTTTTGGATCTGTGATAAAAGGTGTACCCAACATTTTCGTTTGGGTATCTTATGAAGACGCACTTCTCCGATTTGGGTTTGAGCTTATCAGGTTGAAACTTTTCCACATAAGCATTGCAACCTCAAACTTTAAGAAACGACAACTTTGGTTTCTTGCCAAACCACAGTTCATACGGTGTCGCCTCAACGGATTTAGATGGTGCCCTTTTTAACGTGAATGCAACTGCTGTAATGCATACCCCCAAAACTATAGTGATTAATCGGTAAGAAACATCATAGATTGCACTATATCTAATAATAGTATGGTTATGACGTTCGGACACACCATTATGCTGTGGTGTTCCAGGTGGCATGATTTTGTGAAAATATTCCACATTGTTTTAATTGAAGACCAAACTCATAACTCAAATATTTGTCTCTGCAATCAGATCGTAGAAACTTTATTTTCTTGTCACGATGATTTTCCACTTCACTCTGAAGTTCTTTGAACTTTTCAAATGTTTCAGACTTATGTTTCATCAAGTAGATATACCCATATCTGCTCAAATCATCTGTGAAGGTCAGAAAATAACGATACCCGCCGCGAGCCTCAACACTCATCGGACTGCATACATCAATATGTATTATTTCCAATATGTCAGTTGCTCGCTCCATTGTTCCGGAGAACGGAGTCTTAGTCATCTTGCCCATGAGGCATGGTTGGCAAGCATCAAAATGATTCATAATCAAGTGATTCCAAAAACCCATCAGCATGGAGTTTCTTCATGCGCTTTACACCAATATGACCTAAACGGCAATGCCACAAATAAGTTGCACTATCATTATTAACTTTGCATCTTTTGGCTTCAATATTATGAAAATGTGTATCACTACGATCGAGATCCAACGAACCATTTTCATTGGGTGTATGACCATAGAAGGTTTTATTCATGTAAACAGAACAACAATTATTCTCTAACTTAAATGAATAACCGTTTTGCAATAAACATGATCAAATCATATTCATGCTCAACGCAAACACCAAATAACATTTATTTAGGTTTAACACTAATCCTGAAAGTATAGGGAGTGTGCGATGATGATCATATCAATCTTGGAACCACTTCCATCACACATCGTCACTTCATCCTTAACTAGTCTCTGTTCATTCTGCAACTCCCGTTTCGAGTTACTACTCTTAGCAACTGAATCAGTATTAAATACCGAGGGGTTGCTATAAACACTAGTAAAGTACACATCAATTACATGTATATCAAATATAGCACTGTTCACTTTGCCATCCATCTTATCCGATAAATACTTGGGGCAGTTTCGCTTTTAGTGACCAGTCCCTTTGCAGTAGAAGCACTTAGTCTCAGGCTTACGTCCATACTTGGGCTTCTTCACTTGAGCAGCAACTTGCTTGCCGTTCTTCTTGAAGTTCCCTTTCTTTCCCTTTGCCCTTTTTTGAAACTAGTGGTCTTGTTAATCATCAACACTTGATGCTCTTTCTTGATTTCTACCTTCATTGATTTCATCATCATGAAAAGCTCGGAAATCGTTTTCGTCATCCCTTGCATACTATAGTTCATCACGAAGTTCTACTAACTTGGTGATGGTGACTAGAGAATTCTGTCAATCACTATTTTATCTGGAAGGTTAACTCCCACTTGATTCAAGCGATTGTAATACCCAGACAATTTGAACACATGCTCACTGCTTGAGCTATTCTCCTCCATCTTTTAGCTATAGAACTTGTTGGAGACTTCATATCTCTCAACTCGGGTATTTGCTTGAAATATTAACTTCAACTCCTGGAACATCCATGTGATCCATGACGTTCAAAACGTCTTTGAAGTCCTGATTCTAAGCTGTTAAGCATGGTGCACTAAACTATCAAGTAGTCATCATATTGAGCTAGCCAAACGTTCATGACGTCTGCATCTGCTCCTGCAATAGGTCTGTCACCTAGCGGTGCATCAAGGACAATTCTTCTGTGCAGCAATGAGGATAACCCTTAGATCACGGATCCAATCCGCATCATTGCTATTAACATTTTTCAACTTAGTTTTCCCTAGGAACATATCAAAAATAAAACAGAGGAGTTAAACGCGAGCTATTGATCTACAACATAGATATGCTAATACTACCAGGACTAAGTTCATGATAAATTTAAGTTCAATTAATTATATTACTTAAGAACTCCCACTTAGAAAGACATCCCTCTGATCTTCTAAGTGATCACGTGATCCAAATCAACTAAACCATAACCGATCATCACGTGAAATGGAGTAGTTTTCAATGGTGAACATCACTATGTTGATCATATCTACTATATGATTCACGCTCGACCTTTCGGTCTCAGTGTTCCGAGGCCATATCTGCATATGCTAGGCTCGTCAAGTTTAACCTGAGTATTCTGCATGTGCAAAACTGGCTTGCACCCGTTGTAGATGGACGTAGAGCTTATCACACCCGATCATCACGTGGTGTCTGGGCACGACGAACTTTGGAACGGTGCATACTCAGGGAGAACACTTTTATCTTGAAATTTAGTGAGAGATCATCTTATAATGCTACCGTCAATTAAAGCAAGATAAGATGCATAAAAGATAAACATCACATGCAATCAAAATATGTGACATGATATGGCCATCATCATCTTGTGCCTTTGATTTCCATCTCCAAAACATCTTCATGATTTCCATCGTCACCGGCATGACACCATGATCTTCATCATCTTGATCTATATCAATGTGTCGTCACATGGTCGTCTCACCAACTATTGCTCTTGCAACTATTGCTATCGCATAGCGATAATTATTTGGCGCTTGCAACTTATGCAATAAAGAGACAACCATAAGGCTTCTGCCAGTTGCCGATAACTTCAACAAAACATGATCATCTTATACAACAACTTATATCTCATCACATCTTGACCGTCTACGGGCTTAGCAAGAACCGTTCTTACCTACGCATCAAAACCACAACGATAGTTTGTCAAGTTGGTGCTGTTTTAACCTTCTCAAGGACCGGGCGTAGCCACACTCGGTTCAACTAAAGTTGGAGAAACTGACACCCGCTAGTCACCTGTGTGCATAGCATGGCGGTAAAACCAGTCTCGCGTAAGCGTATGCGTAATGTCGGTCCGGACCGCTTCATCCAACAATACCGCCGAACCAAAGTGTGACATGCCGGTAAGCAGTATGACTTATATCGCGCACAACTCACTTGTGTTCTACTCGTGCATATTACATCAACGCATAAAACCTGGCTCGGATGCCACTGTTGGGGAACGTAGTAATTTCAAAAAAATTCCTACGCACACGCAAGATCATGGTGATGCATAGCAACGAGAGGAGAGAGTGTTGTCCACGTACCCTCGTAGACCGAAAGAGGAAGCGTTAGCACAACGCGGTTGATGTAGTCGTACGTCTTCACGATCCGACTGATCCAAGTACCGAACGCACGGCACCTCCGAGTTCAGCACACGTTCAGCTCGATGACGTCCCGCGAACTCCGATCCAGCAGAGCTTCACGGGAGAGTTTCGTCAGCACGACGGCGTGGTGACGGTGATGATGTTGCTACCGACGCAGGGCTTCGCCTAAGCACCGCTACGATATGACCGAGGTGGAATATGGTGGAGGAGGGCACCGCACACGGCTGGGAGAGATCAACTGATCAACTTGTGTGTCTAGAGGTGCCCTCTGCCCCTGTATATAAAGGAGCAAAAGGGGAGGCCGGCCGTCCCTTTATGGGCGCGCCAGGAGGAGGAGTCCTCCTAGTAGGAGTAGGACTCCCCTTTCCTACTCCTACTAGGAGGAGGAAAGGAAGGAGGAGAAGGAGAAGGAAGGAGAAGGAGGAAAAGGAGGAAAGGGGGCCCGCCCCCCTAGTCCAATTTGGTTTGGGCTAGGGGGGTGCCCCTGCCTCCTCTCTTCCTCCACTTGGCCCATGAGGCCCGTTACTTCTTTCTCGTATTCCCGTAACTCCCCGGTACCCCCGAAAATACCCGAATCACACGGAACCTTTTCGATGTCCGAATATAGTCGTCCAATATATCGATCTTTACGTCTCGACCATTTTGAGACTCCTCGTCATGTCCCCGATCTCATCCGGGACTCCGAACTACCTTCGGTACATCAAATCACATAAACTCATAATATAATCGTCACCGAAACTTTAAGCGTGCGGACCCTACGGGTTCGAGAACTATGTAGACATGACCGAGACATGTCTCCGGTCAATAACCAATAGCGGAACCTGGATGCTCATATTGGCTCCTACATATTCTATGAAGATCTTTATCGGTCAGACCGCATAACAACATACGTTGTTCCCTTTGTCATCGGTATGTTACTTGCCCGAGATTCGATCGTTGGTATCTCAATACCTAGTTCAATCTCGTTACCGGCAGGTCTCTTTACTCGTTTCGTAACACATCATCCCGCAACTAACTCATTAGTTGCAATGCTTGCAAGGCTCATAGTGATGTGCATTACCGAGTGGGCCCAGAGATACCTCTCCGACAATCGGAGTGACAAATCCTAATCTCGAAATACGCCAACCCAACAAGTACCTTCGGAGACACCTGTAGAGCACCTTTATAATCGGCCAGTTACGTTGTGACGTTTGGTAGCACACAAAGTGTTCCTCCGGTAAACGGGAGTTGCATAATCTCATAGTCATAGGAACATGTATAAGTCATGAAGAAAGCAATAGCAACAAACTAAACGATCAAGTGCTATGCTAACGGAATGGGTCAAGTCAATTACATCATTCTCTAATGATGTGACCCCGTTTAATCAAATGACAACTCATGTCTATGGCTAGGAAACTTAACCATCATTGATTCAACGAGCTAGTCAAGTAGAGGCATACTAGTGACATACTGTTTGTCTATGTATTCACACATGTATTATGTTTCCGGTTAATACAATTCTAGCATGAATAATAAACATTTATCATGATATAAGGAAATAGATAATAACTTTATTATTGCCTCTAGGGCATATTTCCTTCAGTGGCGCCAGCTCGACCGGATTGTGGCGCTGGCAGGTGAGCAGCAGGCTGTGCCGGCTTCGGCCAAGGAGGCGGCTGGCGGGGCCTTGTTTCAGCCATCGAAGGATACCAAGAAGGTCAAACTCAACACGTTCGACCCAAGCTGCAGCAAGTGCGTTGTTGTGGGCACCCGTCTTAGCAATAAATAGGAAGGCGAGCTCGTTGACTTCCTCCATGAGAATCGGAATATTTTTGCATGGTCCCCAAAGGACATGCCGGGTGTTCCGAGGAAGTACGCCGAGCACAAACTACACGTCCGAAAGGACGCCAAGCCTGTACGTCAACCTTTACGTCGCTTTTCAGAAGAGAAGAGAAGAACCATTGGTGAAGAAGTTGTCCGGTTGCTCGCAGTCGGCTTCATCATGGAGGTGTTCCACCCGGAGTGGCTGGCCAACCCAGTTCTCGTCCTAAAGAAGAACAATACCTGACGCATGTGTATTGACTACACCAGCCTGAACAAGGCCTGCCCCAAGGATCCCTTTGCCCTCCCGCGGATAGATCAAGTGATCGACTCCACGACCGGCTGTGAGCTCCTGTCCTTCCTGGATGCTTACTTCGGCTATCACCAGATCAAGCTGGACCCGAACGACGCCCTGAAGGCGTCCTTCATCACGCCCTTTGAGGCATACTGCTACATTACCATATCGTTTGGCTTGAAGAATGCCGGCGCCACCTTCTAGCGCTGCATGCAGAAATGCCTGCTGCCGCAACTCGGCCGCAATATTCACGTCTACGTCAACGGCATCGTGGTGAAGACCCAGCAGCACCTCACACTCCTTGATGATTTGAAGGAAACTTTCGCCAATCTGCGCCAGTACCAGATTAAGCTCAACCCGGAGAAGTGTGTTTTTGGCATACTGGCCAGCCAGCTACTCGGCTTCCTTGTCTCGGAGCGCGGCATTAAGGTGAAGCCGAAGAAGATCAAGGCCATCGAGTGCATGCGCAAGCCAACCCGGCTGCGTGATGTCCAGAAATTCACCGGCTGCTTGGCCTCTCTCAGCCGGTTTCTCAGCCGGTTGGGCGAGAGGGCCTTGCCCCTATATCAGCTGATGAAGAAGACGTCGTCGTTCGAGTGGAACGACCAGGCAGATGAAGCGTTCCGAGATCTCAAGCTCTCCACCGCACCCATCCTGGCCGCGCCGGCCGACAAGGAGCCGCTATTGCTATACATCGCCGCCACCTCGCGGTCGGTCAACATGGTGCTGGTGGTCAAGCGACCAGAGAAGGGCAAGACCTAACGAGTTCAGCGCCCAGTGTACTACCTGAGCGAGGTGCTCTCCGCCTCCAAGCAGAACTACCCCCACTACCAGAAGATGTGCTATGGCGTGTACTTCACCGCCAAGGAGCTGAGACAGTACTTTCAAGAACATGCCATCATCGTGGTTAGCACGGCCCCTGTCAGCGAGATCATGGGGTGCCGAGATGCCGCCGGCCGGGTAGCAAAATGGGCTATCAAGCTCGCAAGTCACACCATCCTCTACGAGCCCCGCACCACCATCAAGTCCCAGGCGCTAGCCGACTTCCTCGTCGACTGGACGGAGACCCAGTACCCGCTGTCTCCACCCGACTCAACGCACTGGCGCATGCACTTCGACGGCTCCAAGATGCGGTCGGGCTTGGGGGCCAACATCGTGTTGTCCTCCCCCAAGGGCGACAGGCTGCGGTACGCGTTGCAGATCCACTTCGCCGCCTCCAACAACGTCGCCGAATATGAAGCGCTCGTGCATGGCCTCCGGCTAGCCAAAGAACTCGGCATCCGACGCGTCCTCTGCTACGGCGACTCAGATCTGGTGGTGCAGCAGGCTTCCGACGAGTGGGACACACGCGACGCCAACATGGCTAGCTACCGCTTCTTGGCGCAGCAGCTTTTCGGTAACTTTGACGGTTGTGCGTTCCTCCACGTGTCGCGCGCGGAGAATGAAGCCGCCGACACGCTGGCCAAGATCGACTCTTCCCGACAAGCCATCCCGTCCGGCGTCTCCTTCGAGCACCTGCGCAAGCCGTCCATCAAGCGGTCTTCGGATTCCGAATCCATCTTCATACCGGACGACCCCGTGGCTCCCCCGCCCAACCCCGAAGATCCCGGCCAAGTCCCGGGGGGCTGCCGTCCCCAACCCGGGGGATGCTGATCCCAGCCCGGGAACTGCTGAACCCGGCTCGGGGGCTGCTGATCTCGGTCCAGGGGCTGCCGCCACCAACCCGAGGGCTGTCGGCTCTGGCTCGGGGGCCGCCATCCCGGATACCGCCCCGGTGGCCGTCTTCACTGTGGTAACGACTCCATCTTGGGCCCAGCCAATCCTGGCTTTCCTGGAGGATGGGTGCTCCCCATGGATGAAACCGAGGCCTGACAAGTGCAGCGCGTGCGTCCTCCTACAACATCATCAACAGCGAGCTCGTCAAGCGTAGCGCGACTGACATGTTTCAGCGCTGCGTTGAGCAAGACAATGGCATAGAGATCCTCCTCGACATGCACCAAGGAGAGTGCGGGCACCACGCCGCCTCCAGGTCCCTGGTGGCCAAGGCTTCTACTGGCCCACGGCCCTCAAGGACGCCGAGTCGCTGGTCCTCAAGTGCGAAGGCTGCCAACGCTTCAGCAAACGCAGCCACCAGCCGGCTTCAGCCCTGCAAACCATCTCGATCAACTGGCCTTTTGCGGTCTGGGGACTCGATATGGTGGGACCCTTCAAGGCCGCTTGAGGCGGCATGACACACTTGCTGGTGGCACTCAACAAGTTCAGCAAGTGGATCGAGGCGCGGCCGATCAAGAAACTGGATGGGCCGACGGCCGTCCGGCTCATCGAGGACATCGCGGTTCGCTACGACGTCTCGCACACAATCATCACGGACAACGGCACCAACTTCGCCAAGGGAGCACTGGCGCAGTACTGCTTCGTCTCTGGCATCCGGCTTGACTTGGCCTCCTTTGCTTATTCTCAGTCCAACGGCCAGGTCGAGTGGGCCAACGGCCAGATCTTGTCCAGCATCAAGCCGCGAGTCGTCGAGCCTCTCGTCCGATCACCCGGCAGCTGGCTTGACGAGCTGCCGGCCATCCTCTGGAGTCTCTGGATGACGCCAAACCGGTCGACTGGGTTCACCCCATTCTTCCTCGTCTATGGAGCAGAAGCCATCATCCCGACCGACATCGAGTTCAACTCGCCACGAGCCACAATGTATACAGAAGCACAAGCCAGAGAAGCCCGCGAAGACGGCATCGACCTCTTAGAGGAGGCGCGCCCATTGGCCCTCAGCCGACTGGCCATGTACCAGCAAAGCCTGAGGCACTACCACAACAAGAAGATCAAGCCCCTCGCATTTCGCGAGGGCGACCTCGTACTCCGGCTCGTCCAGCAGCAAGCCGGCCAGCACAAGTTGGCCTCCCCGTGGGAGGGCCCCTTCATTGTCAGCAAAGCCTTGTGTGATCGCAACGCCTACTACCTCATCGACGCACGTAAGCAGAACAAGCGCAAGAGAGACATCGCCGGCGAAAAAACAAGCCGGCCTTGGAATGCCGAGCTCCTCCGCCCATTTTACAGTTAGCTGTATGCACGTATGTATCGCTACCTTTTGATGTTCAATGAAAGACAGCAGGACCCCCAAACGACACTCGGGGGCTACCTTTTCCTACCAAATTATTGTGTCTCGTACACCCTTATGATTTCTCGCCCTCCATCGTCGGGTCGGTTCATCCGGCACGGGGGTTGGCCGGCTTCCCCTTAGTCCTTCTCAACGTGTCTGAGTCGCCGAGGCCCCTCCCCTTCGCCCTAAGCCACAACCCGGCTTCGGCTATTCGGCCGGCAAGAACCATGGGCCAAAGCGCCAGCACGTAGAGACCCTCTAAGCCAAAACGGCCGGATCGGGCAATCTGGCACCATCGCACCAAGTTGCCACACGACCGACTGCGTGCCAGCCGGCTTCGTCGTCTGCCGCCAGCCGGCCCAGTGGGTGTTTCGCTAGCGCTCAACGTTTGAAAAAGCCTAAGTACTACGCACTCGTTCCGAAGGCCGAACTCCTTGTCACAGACCGGAACCTGGCAGTTCGACTTGCAGGGGGAAGTCCAAAGAAAAAGCAAGCAGGAAAAAGCCTAAGAATGGAAAGCACAAGCGCAAACACTTGCGAAATATTTACATTACAAAAATAAAGGCCCTAGTGGGTGGACTTGTCGCTTAACAAAATTCAACAAAGGTAAAAAGCAGAACGGCTTCAAGCAGTGGCCACGTCAGGTTGCACGACCGCCGGCTCCTCCACGCTGACCCACGGGTTCGCCGAGGCGCCGGTGTCGTCCAGCCCGGCCTCGTCATCCGTGTAAGGACCCGACTCCTCGGAGCTGCCTGCCGGGTCATCGAGCGCCAGGCCAAAGTTGTCGGGTGGCACCTCTGGCCATCCTCCGTCTGTTCCACCTTGAACTCATCATGCGCGGCGAATGAGGTGAGGTAGCTGCCCCGCGCGACAATCTGGACCGCCTCCGTCTCCAGCTGGGCCTTTGCACCGGCTCGCTAGGCCGCTAGCTGGTTCAGGTTCAGGCCTGGATACCAGGACATGACGAAGCGCAGCGCCAAGTCCGTGCTGGCATGAGCCGCAGAGACGCACCACGTGTGGAGCCGCGCTGGCCCGGCCTCCAGCCAGCGTGCCAGCCTTGTAAAGGTGTTGGGCATAACCGCACCCGGCTAGAGGGCCGCCGCCATGCCCAACCCGGTCTCGGAAGAGCCTCGCCGTCTGCGTGTCCAGGGCCAGGGCCTTCAGGCGGGCCTCGATAGCGTGCATGATCAACGGAAAACTTCAGGCGGCGTGCGAGTCAGCTCCGGCACCCGCATCCACCTGGGTCGACCGGTGGGCGAGCACGGCTTCGTCCGCCGTGTCCCGCGTCTCCGGGAAGTACTCTGGCGAGCGTACAAGGGAAGCAGTCAGCCATGTAAAAACTCGGCCGGCTTGTAACCCGGCACGACAGGTGAAGTACTTACTGGCAAAGACCTTGTCCAGGTGCCGCGCCTCGCACAACACACCATGCCGCTCCAAGTCTCCGACGCGGCCGTGGGCTTCGAGCGCCTTCTCAAGCTTGGCGCGCTTGTCAATGGCCACCTTTAGCTCGTCGTCCTTGGCGGCGGCCGCCTTCTTGTGCTCGTCCTTCAGACAGGCGAGCTCCGCCTGGTGGGCCTCCGCCTTCAGCCGCTCCACCTCGGCTTGGAGCTGGTTCTTGTCACCGGCTAGCTGGTCACGCTGCTGGTCGGCTTCGGCAAGCCGGGCTTGGAGCTTCGGCACCCCGGCCACGGTGGCTGCGAGAGAAAACTTCAAGTCAGATGCCGGGAAGAAGAGAAAAATGCATTAATTCATAGTTGGCTCGAATTTCGGGGGCTACACCTAGTGGGCGCGCTCGCTTGCCCCCACCGAAAGCATGCAAACGTACCTACGGCAAGACAAAATGCTTCCTCCTTGGCGGCAAGCTGCGCCGTGACCTGGCGGTGCTTCTCCAGGAGCCGGTTGTGGAATCCAACCCGGAGGCCGTCCAGGTGCTGCAAGAAAGCAAGAATTAGCGAAGGCCACAAAAATGCATTAAGATTTGACCCAACTATTTCATAGTTGGCCCGAATCTCGAGGGCTACAACCAGACTACCCAGTGGGTGCGCTCGCGCGCCCCTACTGGCCAGCTGCAAAGGAAGACCAAGAGAAAAACTTACCACCACGTCAAGCCGGCCCTCGCGCCCACGGAGATGCTGGCGCACGACGTCCATCGCCGCCTCCTCCTTTCGCGCGTGGCCTGACCACGGTCTCGTCGGATCCGGCTCGGGGCTACCGCAACCCGGCGGCAGGGCCGCTCCTCGGCGCGGTTGGCGGCTGCCTGATCACCAAGGCGTGCTCGCCTCCCGCCGGCTCCTCCGCGGCCGGCATCGACCCCGCCGCTCCGCCCGGCGTCACCGTCACCTGCGGTGCTCCGGCCGGCGTCGCTTGCGGCGCTCTTTCCGCGTTGGATTCACCCGCTCCTCCGCCTCCTTCGACCTCTACCTACTCGACCACGTCGGTCCGGGGTGGGGTGTCATCATCGATCTCCATGACCTCCCGGTTGTCAACCGCCATCTCCGCCCGTTTGTCTGGGTTGCGCCCCTCATCCGTCGGGGGCTTGAAAACGGTCTCGCCGGGCGCCGTGCCCTCCGGCATCTCCGGCCAGGCCTGTTCTGCGGCCATCTGGTCCGCGGGGGTCTACCCCCTCGCTTCGGCAGCCCTCGCCCATGCCTGGGCCTCCGCCTCTTCCGCCGCTTATGTGGTCGCCGCCTCCGCCTCAAGGGCCTTGTTCCGGTCCCTCCAGGCACAGCGTTCTGTGTCCTCTGAGTCCAGGCCAAGGTCCTCCTCTGGCGGGTCCTTCACCCGGTCAATGGCGCTGCTCCGGGTCCACCCGGTCAATGGCGTTGCTCTGGGTCTTCCGGAACGAGAACTCGCCCCTGGATGCGGCTGTCGTAGCCGCCAACGCCAGGTCGAGGGGCGACCTGCGCATCGCGAAGAATGCAATCAAGCTGCAATTAGAAATCAATGAAGATACTCACCTGATCGCGGTCAGGATGGCTTGCCTCGCCGGCGTGGTCGGGATGACACGGCGCACCCTCTTGGCGGCCGTCTTGCCACGCGCGGTCGGCGCCTCCGTCGCGCGTTTCGATGTCGGCTTCGGCAACACCATGCTCTTCCCTTGTGGCCGGCTTGCCGCAGTCGGCCCGAGGGACGACCCGGCGTCGGTCATCTTCTTCGGCCGCCTTGGGGGGTCGACGGTGCCGTCTCCTCCTCGCAGGCGTGGCACCACTAGCGTGTGTCATGATCTCCACGTCGTCGTCCGACCAGTTTCGCAAGAGGTCTGGGTGCGGGGACTTGCCCGCGCGTCGCGCCGCACCGGTTTCAGTATCGGCCGGCTACGCGTCTGCCAGCTCCATGTTCTTGGCGAAGGATTCCGCCCCCTCCAAGCCGGCTTGCTCGACGGCCAGTACCTGCGCCCTCGTCGCATCACGCGTTTGCTGGATGGCGTTCAACATAACGTCCCTTGTCGCATCAGGACGGGGAAAAATATGGCACATCGCAAAGTACGGGGACCAGGGACTCATCGCCGGCGCCGGGTTCGCTTGGCTGTAGGGCGCCTTCCCGAACTACCAGTCAACAACCATCCCGGCCTTCGAGATGCTGTTGACCCGGTCAGCGATCTGCTTCCGCGTCAACCGTCGGCACGACATCCGGGTAGGGTCTTGGACGCCGGTCATCTCATCGATGAGGTGATCCCGGCGCTGCAGTGGCAGGACCTGGCGCGGGATGAAGGCGGCGACAAGATCTGTCCCTTTAAGCCCCTCGCGTGCCGTCATCTCCGCGATCCGGCTGCATAGGTTCAGCAGTCCCTGCGGCGGGCTCTTGGGCATATAGCCCCAGTTTATCTTGGCGAGCGGTTGCTCATTGATGAACCGGGGCAAGTTGATGGCGCACGTAGGAGTTCTGCCACTTCTTGGCAGAGTCCTCCAGGGGCATCTTGGGGAACAACCCGTTCGGCTGGATCGAGACGACGGTGGCCCCGCAGTCGGACATGGCCCCGGCCTCTGGCCCTTGCTGCTTGAGGAAGAAGAGTCGGCTCCAGAGCTCTACGTCTGGCTCCACTCCCAGGTAGCCTTCACATAGATTGGCGAAGCCGGAGAGTTGCAGCACCGCGTTCGTGCCCAAGTGGTGCGGCTGCAGCCCGAAGAAGGAAAGAAAGGCGCGGAAGAAGGTGCTCGCGGGGAGGCCAAACCCGCGCTTGAAGTGGCTGAAGAAGACCACGCGCTTGCCCTCCTGCGGCTGCGGCTCCCTCTCCCCTCCGGCCACGCGCGCGGCCACCTCCGCCGTTGACGACAGGCGCCTGGTGTCGCGGAGGTACTGAATATCGGCGGCGGAGACCTCGGACCCCTCCCATGAGCCCTTTGGCGGCGCCATCTGCGGAGCTCGTCAAAAGGTGCGGGGTGCGGTGGTCGGTGAACGTTTTGAGCGGCACCTAGCGTTCCAGCAAGTGGCGAGCTTGGGAGTTGAAGAAGGAGATGGAGGGCAAGATGAGGGGCGTGCGCGAGAGCGTTTCCGTCGCCCCCTCCCTCCGCTTTTATAACCACGGCGAGGCGTGGGATCGGCTGCGCCCACGATCCCACTCCCCCACATTATGTGGGCACGTTTTCCCCATGAATACCCCGGGAAGTGCAACCATCTGTGGCGGCCACAATAAATCCCTGCGCGTGGGCCGACGGCGCGGCGTGGCGGGGCCCAGCCCGCTAATGCGTCCCATCGTGCGTGTGGCCTGGCAGGGCCTCTCCGACCGCTGTTCACCATGTGGCGATTGCATCGGGCGGCGGTAGGCGCACCCCTTTCCCTTCAAAAACTCGGTAGATGCTTCGGTTTCCCTCCCGTACCGAGGTGCCGCGATCCGGCTTCTGGAAGCCGGCACACAGTGGGTGTTGGCGGACTCGGCAGCCCCAAGCTTCATCAACCCGGCCGCCTTCTCAAGGGGGTGAAACTGCGAAGGCCCCCCTCCCTCCCACTTGAAGCCGGCGGGCCTTCATAGCTTCGGGGACTACTGTCGGGGGGTTATACCTCAGGTAGGCAACGGAACCCGGATCCTTTCAAAAACATCAGGGCTTGCGATGCCCCTCAGTCCAGTACAACCCTGGTCGGCTTCCCAGCGCAACCCGGTTAGGCGCCGTGACTCGGCCAGCCGGATGGCGCATATGGCCGTATTATTAAACGAGTAAAAGGTTCAACAAAGTCTTCAGGTCTCAAAGGTAAACAAAGCTCACAAAGAGCAAAAACAGAAAAAGCCACAACTGGCTAGCATATAGAAGATAGGAAACTAAAGACCTATCCTATTACATGACCGCCATCCAAACTGATTGAAGATAGCCCGTGCTACCGTCTCCCACCGGATAGACCCAGTAACCATACGCTCCCTGGCATCCGTCGGAGTGAGTAGCGACCACATACAGATCAATGCAGTGGCCCGGAAAATAACCTGCAAGAAATGAAAATTTGTTGTTTTGTTAAAAACCATATCATTCCTGCAGTTCCAAACTGCCCATAATAAAGCACATACTCCTACACGAATCTGTCTCGCCGTTTCCGAATCTATTCCATCTAACCACGTCCCAAATAACGTGTTGATAGTATTCGGAAGAGTAATATTAAATGCTATGTGGACAGACCGCCATAGAATTTTTGCCATTGGGCAATCAAGAAAGAGGTGTTTGATGGATTCATTCTGATCACAAAAGCTACATCTTCTAGATCATGTCCAGTTGCGTTTTGCCAAATTGTCCTTAGTTAGAATGACTTGTTTATGGACAAACCACATAACACTTTAATTTTTAAAGGCACTTTGACTTTCCAAACATGTTTCGATCGAGGTATATGGCCAGTGTTAATAATATCTAGATACATGGACTTAACCGAAAACTCTCCATTCTTAGTGAGTTTCCAGTGTAACTGATCTGGCTGTTGAGAGAGGTGAACGTCCATCAATCTTCTCACAAGATGGAGCCAAGCTTCCCAACGGTTTCCCCGCTAAAGTCCTCCTGAATTGAATATTGAGAGGGTTGGACTGTAATACTGTTGCAACGTAAGCGCCTCTTCGCTGAACAATATTATAGAGAGAAGGATATTGAAGAGCAAGGGGCGTCTGCCCTAGCCATGTATCCTCCCAGAATCTCGTGGTAGTATCATTTCCAACTAAAAAAATTGTCCTGTTGAAGAAGACTAATTTCACTCTCATCAGTCCCTTCCAAAATGGTGAATCGGTCGGTCTGACCGTCACCTGGGATAGGGTTTTGGAATATAGGTACTTATTACGCAGAATTTGGGCCCATGTGGCATCGGTCTATACAGATAGCTTATACAGCCACTTGCTGAGAAGACATCTATTCTTCACCTCTAGATTCTCTATGCCGAGGCCCCCTTGGTCTTTTGGTCTACAATAATGTCCCATTTAGCGAGCCTGTACTTTTGTTTTAACTCATTGCTCTGCCAAAAGAAACGCGATCGATAGAAATCTAGTCTTTTCCGAACTCCAACTGGTACCTCGAAAAAGGACAAGAAAAACATAGGCATACTCGTGAGAACTGAATTAATGACAATTAGTCGGCCTCTGTATGACATAAGCTTGCCCTTCCAGCAGCTTAGTTTCTTTTCAAATCGATCCTCAATGCACTTCCATTCTGTGTTGGAAAGCTTGCGATGGTGATTTGGTATACCCAAATACGTAAAGGGCAAAGACCCCAATTCTCACCCAAACAGTTGTTTGTAAGCTTCTTGTTCGTCTCTAGCTCTTCCAAAGCAGAACAATTCACTTTTATGGAAGTTATTCTTTAACCCCGATAACTGTTCGAATAAGCATAACACAAGCTTCATGTTTCTTGCTTTTGCCAAATCATGCTCCATGAAGATGATAGTATCATCCGCGTACTGTAAGATGGACACACCTCCATCTACTAAATGCGGGACAAGGCCGCCTACTGAATGTTCCTTGGCTCTTCCTATTAGGATCGTCAAACATGTCTACCACAATGTTGAACAGAATCAGTGACATCGGGTCTCCCTGCCTCAGACCCTTGTGTGTCTGGAAATAATGACCTATGTCATCATTCACTTTGATTCCTACACTCCCTTTTTGTGTGAAAGCATCTACCTGGTTTCTCCAGGCCTGATTGAATCCTTTCATTCGCAATGCCTGCTGAAGAAATGGCCATTTTACCTTATCGTACGCTTTCTCAAAATCCACTTTAAAAATCTTTTTTTGGGGGAGAATTTCACTTCCCCGGCCTCTGCACCAACTAGGGATGCATACGGCCTTTTGTGTATGAGTGCTAGGATTTTTAATCTCGGTTACGCACCGAGCTTAGTCCTCAATAAATGTGTGAGTACCAGAAAAGCCTGGTCCTCAAGAATAAATCGGAACCTAAATTCGCCTCCGTGAGGATTTGAACCTAGGTATTGGGTTTGTACATCCACTCCTCCAACCAGTTGAGCTAGGCTCACTTCCCTAATTTTTGTGTGAAGACAGTTTATTTTACCTTCATTTATCTCATCCAAAATTACGGTTAGCCTCCTCTGTTTACCCTAAAAAATGTTGGTTTCGCCTATATATATCACTCGACTTACGGCCTTCTCCTGATTATTGCTTTTCACCATTCTCATAGGTGCCATGCAGGACTACACATTTCATTGCTTGTGTTATCCTGTAAGAAAATGAGATGTAACCAGCAAAGCCTTTCAAACATGTGCTGCAAGAGGCATCAAAAACAAGGCACAGCTTCTCGCTCAGCTTGTTTATTTTCTATTTACTGTTTTTGTATCGGTTTCATTATTTGTTCTAGAATCTGCAGCTCAACTCAGTTTATATATGATTTTACTCCCAAAAAGAATTTGATTATGTTTGTTCTTTCAGCTTTAGGCAAATCTATGCCTTGATTATGAATTTAAACATGTTGTTTTCATGACTCTTGAGTCTGCCACTCCGTCTACCACTGGGATCACACCAATTGGTAATTAGCCGATGAATATATAAATTCCTGGATCTAATATGTCATCTGCTGCTGTACTAATTAGGTATCAAGTGAGCCTTCAAGTTCTGACACAATGTCGAACATCCCTCTTTAAGCGAAAGTCTGGTTGGCAATATGACTAGCCACCCAGCATGTATTACTTTCCTTTTTTTAGAAGCTCAAGGTTGTTGGTAAATTTCTACCAAGCAATGATTTGTGAGCTCTAGTGAGAATACAAACATTGAGGTGGGGGTGGAGATGCGGGTCATCAGGAGACGGGAAGCACTGCAGTCGATGCAGAGCACCGGCAATGGCGCTGTTATCCTCGCACGATTCGTCAGATCCAACCTTGCGCCCGTGCCAGCTTTTGATGGGGCCGTCACTGCAGGGATGCCCATGCTCACCGACCACTAGCGCTCCATTGTGGTGCTCAGCCTCTGCAACTGCGGCCCAATGGTGGGTCCATCGGGCATTCATTCCTCTTTGAATCGCACACATTCGAATTCGTTGTCGTTTTTCCATGTATGCATGATTAGTGTAGAATCCTGGTAGGGCTCCTTGATCGGAAGTGCCATCGCGGGTGTGGGATTTGTGCAAAAGCTCATCTGATCGCTGTGTTTGGATGGTTGCTTTGCATTGGTCAACTTTTGGTTGTAGAGATTCTGATTGGGTTTAACCTTGGGCACGGGTGTATAGCTTGGCACCATGTTACTGTGCTTTGTGGTGGACACACTTGCTGCAAGCCACGCAGTCAACAATGCCCAGCGCCAGTCGCCGGAAGCCCTCCTTTGTCAGCTGATTCCGTTCTTTTTTGTGGGCATACTTACTATATCTGAATTTTGAGCCGCGCATGTTGAAAATTTTGAGGTTACTATACTGCAGAGGAGCCATGCATCTTGTGGTTATTAAAGGGAACCACATCTGAATTTTTCGGCTGCATGTTTCAGGGTTATGTACTAGAAAGGATGAAACAAAAGGAGTCCGTTTATTTTAGTTTTCAAGGAGAAATATTGCAGTTATTGCGTGTATATCCAAAGCACAAAATGTCTCCTTGCATCCTTGGACAATTCTTTCTGATCTTGTGTGTATGTTTTTGCAGAGTTTGGTAATGCAAGAAGACGCATGTCTTCAATAGTGGACGTAATGCACCAAAGGAAATACAGTATATAATGTTTGGATTGACAGGTACAAACAATTTAACTTACAACTAAGGAGTTTGTACCATGTTTGGGGAATGCAATACTAACCTCACAGTATTCATCTGAGCAAATGTGAATAAAATTTGGAATAGCAAAATTCTTCAGAGGAATGTGGCTATTTGTCAATTTGTCTGAGCAGATTGGAAAGGAGTTGGTTTATATTTTTATGATTTGCAACCTCCGTTCTGCTGCAATGTTTAGCAGGTGTGCATGATGTTTAATACGCGGTTTTGGTAGTTTTCCTTTCTTTTACTCGAATCCTTGGTGGATTGTTCTCACTAGGAACCATGAGGCTTTTTATTTATTTTTCAAGACAACCATTCTATCCCAGTTGGGTTTATGAAATGAAATAGGTATGTCTCGGTAGTATAGAATAAACGGCTGGGTTATATACACTAATTCTGATTATGACAAAAGATTAGGTGATCCTCAATTAAAAGGACGAACTATAGTAGTGGTTCGTCCAATAACTAGGTCGTTAACAAATATAACTCCGTAATTACTTCTCAGTATGATATGAGGTCATCAGTACATACAGCATACTAACGGCCAGAAGAATATGTCAACAAGCGAAACCGAAGGGAACCAATTCTTGAAAAGTTCGCTGCGTCTGTCCCAGTCTCTCTGTCATTATCGAGGTACACTCACACCAGTTTCTGCAAGGCAGCAGGGAGATAATAAACTTCAGTTGTCGTGCAGCAAGCAGCTGTAATCTACATAAATCCCTGAGCACACTGGGTGAGGTGCTACAACCAAAACACAAAAGAAGAAAAATTGGCGGCAAGAAATTTGATAATCCTCTAATGTAAAATCAAGTTACCAAATGCAACAACAGTCACAATATAGAGTATGGAACAACTACAATCACAATTTGAGTATGGAACTCTGGAGTTTCTTGGGTAACAAAACAATCACGAGATGGTACAAGAAAATATAATTGCTCCATGAATTGGAAATTTCAAATTCATTTTATCCAACAGACTGATACTTATGCTATAGGAGTACTTTTTTTTTCTTGATTGCCCGATATATTCTGAAATTTGGTTGAGTAACAGAGTTCATCCAAACAAATCATTGTACATTGGTGCTAAACATAATTGAGACACATGGAATTAGGTGGCGAACAGGTTCACACGGCACCGGCTGAACCACCGATCCATGACGGCCTCCGCGTTTGCATGCCTGCTAGCCGCCGAGGTGGAGGACCATGCAGAAGCTGGTGAGTTTGATGAACCAGCAGCCGAAGGCGCATTCATCATATGGAATGTTTCAATACTTTGTTAAGGTTGTTATGATCTTCTCTAATTCTCCTATAAAAACAAGTATAGAAAAGCTAGCTCACCTTGCTAATTTCACTTCTCATCTTCTCCTAACTTTGTTATATTCTTATTCCTGATACTTACATCTTGACTAAAGGTTTGAACATGTTCTTTCTTCCAGGTTGTTCCCACTGTATTCTCATTCCTCTCCAATTATGGGCCCGTTCTGCAATGCTCCAGCTCCAAGCTTCCTCAACTTCACAAATGAAGCTGAGGCGAACGCTCTGGCTCCTGGAAGCTGGAATTGAGAAGCTAGCGATCTGTCTTAGTGTAAAAAAGGAGAAGATGGGGAAGCAGCTCTTTTCCAGATCCGTGAAAGGAAGAAGTTGGAGTTGAGGGCAAATTACGCTGGGTTGCCACCGCCAAGTGACTCTCAGCGTACTAGTTCAAGTTTCTTTGCCGAACTCCCTCTCGCATGCGTTGGCAATTTGTATTGGGCCCCAACCTGGCCTGCCAATCCCGTCAAATGGGCTGGCAGCCTCGTGCGTATCGACCGAAAGCGGAAGCTGAGTTGCCGAACGCTTTCCAAGTCGCCACCAGAAGCGAGAAGTCGTGCGAGAAGCTGAATTTAGGAAGTTTTGGAGAAGCTAGGCCTGTTTCAGAACAGGCCCTATGTTGTGGCTGTCCCTTGTGTGCACAAGCATACCCATGTGTGTAGACGAACATATATTTGTGTGATTTGAACAATTTTCAAGATGTTATTTTATGATATAACATTTCAGAAGTAATGAGAGTGTTTGGTTCGCTCTTGCTTTTTGCGCCAAGGGCGCAAGTATGTTAAATATGGAAGAATTAGGCAGGTGAATCAGTTACAGTAGCATCAACCATCAATTATACAACAAGTGCTGAGACCTGACATGTTGTAATCGCATCAGTACACAGAGCAATTACAAGAATCAGTGAACAGTCGTTGCATGTTTCATTATAGATCGATCAAAACTTTATTCAGTGATGAGAACAACACATGGATCAAGCTCCAACCACAAGGACACAGTATGCAAAAGTCAAATAGTATCTGACACTCTTCATACATAACATATTATGAGAAGTTCATTCCCCTCAATAAATAAATAAATTATGACAAGTTCATGATTTTTCTGTAACGAACAAGTGAACTTCAGCAGAAAAGAATGATACCCAATCATAGCATTGCGACTTACAGACACCAAAACGATCCTTGCTGCACTGTCCTACAGCCATCTCAACTCTATCGTGACACAAATGGCAATGTGTTGGGGTTCTATATAAATCAGTCAAATCACATAATAAATTTCGTTCGATATAGAAGATGCGTTTTATAGATGCCCAAATCTTGAATGCCAACAGGGACGAGCCACAAACAACACATGGTGACGAATTTTTAAGATGCAGATGGTAGAACAAGATTAATCATCAGCCGCGACTAGGAAACCATACCCAATTCCCCCAAAACGTGGTCCAAATCAAATGGCAAGCAGAGAGTTGTACAGTAGTTATATTATAGGCGTCGAATTTACCAGAGCCGGGCGAACACATACCATAGGTTCAACATAAGATGGATCACAGTATCAACATAATAAACATGGACAGGTGAATAAGGCAGATGGGCACAACGAGCTAATAAGAAACCAACCAACTTTGCTGCATACAAGCTTGAATAGATGGGACAGATATGATGTTGAACGGCTAGGCTCAGCAGCATCATATAAAATCCCCAAGTTCTTCGGAATAACGGAGGATCCCGTCCTCGCTGCTGGCGAAGCGGAAGCGGCTGAAGTCAATCTTGTTCCACTCTTCCCTCAGCTCCTCCCAAAATTTGCCACTGTTGTCATAGTAGTCTTCGTCAACCTCGGCGTACCCCTTCTCGATCAGATCCTTGCGGACCTTGGCCTGCAACTCTCCAAACCTGTCATCGGCCTCCTTGTCGTTCCCCGGCGGCAGCTCCTTGTCCAGCTCCTCGCTTCTCTTGATCATATCAGCGGGGGATATTGTGGACGGAAGGATGTGGATGTTGGGGGGCTCCCACTTGTCGGCCAAGATCAGCCTTATGTCGTTTTTCAGCAGACGAACCTTGCCTGGGGCGGCCACGTCCCTGTACTCGGGCTTGGACTGCTCCAGCGCCCTCTCCACCGCGGCGTCCAGCTCCGTAGGACTCAAGCTGGCGGCCTCGGGGAAGCTTAGCAGCGCCGCCCTGAGTGCCGGCCGGTGCTTCGCGAACTCAGACTCCCAGTCGTAATCATCCTCGTCCTCGTATTCAGAGTCGTAGTCAGACCCAGACCCATACTCGTAATCATCCTCGTCGTCGTCGTAGCCGTCGTAGTCAGCGTCGTCTTGGTAATCAAGACCTGCTGCTTCCTCGTCATCGCAACCTTCCTGATCATCGGCCTCGGCCTGAGGCTCGGAAACCGGCTCCTCGATCTGAGCCTCCGCCTGAGGCTCGGTGGTGCACCGCTCCGGCGTGCGCACCCCGTCGGTGGCCGACGTCTGCTGCGCGGGGCTGGGGGAAGTCTCCTCGGCGGTCGCTGCCTTCTGCTCGGAACCTTCTTCGCCGGCCATCGGCGTTCTTCGTGTGATCAGGTGCGCCTCGCTAAGTTCTTTTATTTTTCACAACACCTCGCCAAAGTATCTGTGGCTCCGAGAAGGGGTATTTGTGTAGGAGGAGGAGGAGCTGGAAAATCACGCGACCGGCGTTTTCCTATTGGGCTTTTGACGCAGCCAGCCCACGTACACTTTTTTTTCTCATTGGTCTTGGAAACCTTTTTTTTAGGATCGGTATTGGAAACCTTCTAAGAGCCAGGGACGGTTTTTCACAAATTCGTTAATTTTTACCTCAAATATTCGGTTTTTTCAACTTTTCCTTTTCTTTTTCATTATTTTTCTTTATTTTTCTCAAATTTGTAAATGCCGACTCAAATTCATGAACTTGTTTTCAATTTTTGTGAACATTTACAATCAACGAATTTTTTCCAAAGTCGCGAACAATATTCAAATGTCTGAATATTTTTTTTCAAATTTGTGAATAGTTTTAAATTTCGTGTCATTTTTTAAATTCACGAATCTTTTTTTAAATTCATAAACCCTTTTCAAATTCATGAACCTTTTTCAATGTCTTGACTATTTTTTAAAACCGTGAACACTTTTTTAATCCATGAACTTTTTTAAAATCCGCAAATATTTTCCAAATTGATTATTGCTTTCAGAATTCATGAACGTTTTTTTTTCAAATCCTTGAACATTTTTCAATTAAGTGAAGTTTTCTCATATCCGTGAATATTTTTCAAATTAGTAAACATTTTTCAAAATCATGTTTTTTTTCTCAAATTCATGAATGTTTTCCAATTTTTGTAAATATTTTGAAATATGTGATTTTTCCAAATTCACAGGCATTATTCAAACCCATGAACTTTTATTTTAGATCAGTTAAATTTTCTCAATCCATGCACTTTTTTAAAATTCATTTTTTTCAAAATAGTCAAATTATTCTAATTTGTGATATATTTTGAAACTGAGGAAAAACAAGAAAATTTTTCCCAGGACAAAGTCCAGCAAGTATGAAAAAATTGGGAAAACAAAATAGCGATCGAGCAGGGACGAGGAACGAGCAAGCGTGGCCAAAAGGCTTATTAGGTTGTGGCGCATGCATCGCGTTTGTGCGTTGCAGCCTTGCAGGAGCAACAGGGGCTTAACACAATGATTAGGAGCTCTCTCCAGATCGTCACGAACTGTTTCACGCCCGGGCTCCAATTGGGCCAGCATCTGGTTTCTATAAAAAATGACACCTACTTCGGTCAAAATCACTAATTAAGAAATACTCGTTGCAAAGAACACTTCACTTTCCCAAGTCGCGACAAGTGGTGTACATGCAACGCGCCACTTGTCGCAACTTAAGAGTTTTCCCTTTTTTCATAAATTGTTTATTCAAAACGTATTATCTCTTAAACCGTGCGTCCAAATCTCGAACCGTTTTCATCACTGGATTCCTCGCGTCGAGATCTTCAAAACTAGATCCCATGTTGATAGGTTTTGACAAACTTTTTTTTCACGAAAAAACTAGACGAAAAAAACTGGGCGAAAAAATCAAACCGGAAGCACGGTTTTTTTTCTCTTTCCAAAAGAAGCACGCCCGTGCCTCTCGTGAAATCACAACCGTGCCTTTCGTGGAAGGAAAAAAAAACAGAAAACACATTTTTTTCGTTTCCGAGAGGCACGGCCGTGACTCTCGCGAAAGCAAAACCGTGACTCTCGCGAAAAAAAACGCGTATTTTTTTCTTTTCCTAGAGGCACGGCCGTGACTTTCGCGAAAGTACAACCGTGCCTCTCGCGGAAGCAAAACCGTGACTCTCACGAAAGAAAAAAAAACAGATAACACATTTTGTTTTTCCCTTTCCTAGAGGCACGGCCGTAACTTTCGCGAAAACACAACCGTGCCTCTCGCGGAAGCAAAGTCGTGACTCTCACGAAAGAGAAAAAAATAGAAAACGCGTTTTGTTTTTCCCTTTTCCGAGAGGCACGGCCGTGACTCTCGCAAAAGCACAACCGTGCCTCTCTCGGAAGCAAAACCGTGACTCTCGCGAAAGAAAAAAAAACAGAAAACACGTTTTTTTTCGTTTCAAAAAGGTACGACCGTGACTCTCGCGGAAGAAAAGCCGTGACTTTCGCGAAAGGAAAATAAAAGAAAACGCGCTTTTTTGCGCAATTTTTTTTTGAAATTTTTTTTGATCGAAAAGTTAAGAAAGACCAGGGGAAAACCAAAACGTCGAAACCCCCCAGAAAAACCGTTTAAAAAGCCAAAAAACGTGCAAAAAAATAAAAAACAAAATCCGAAGGAAGCGTCCAGAGCGCGACACGTCGCGAATTGCTGAGAGCGCGCCAAGTAGTCCTAGCCATCTTAGGCCCGGCCCTGTCGGCACACCCAGGCCCGCCCGTAAAATCCAGGGCCTAGGCCTGATGGGCTTGCCCGTGGGCCAGGCTTGGGCCTAAGTTTTGAGCCCACCTGCAGGGCCTAGACGGGCTTGGACTTGGCATATTGGCATTTTAAGGAAGAGGCCCAGCCCATGACCCTAAGCCCTAAGGGCTATTCAGGGCTTTTTACCATATGGGCCGGGCTTGGGTTTGAAAACTAGGCCCGATGGTAGGGCTTGGGAGGGCCTAGGCCTTAGTTTTCTGTCGTGGGCTTTTTTAGGTCTGACCCAAGCCCGGCCCGGCCCGGCCCATGGCCAGATATAGCGCCAAGTGACGCTGATTGTTGCGAGGTTCTCGAAGGAGCGCTTGTTAACTAGTTGCTCCCTACTCCGGTTGTTATTATACTTATCAACGAAGTTAGGGTACCACCTTCCGTGGTCATCCCGCGTTGCTTCCACCCACCACATAATGGCACAACATCACGCGTCAAGGTTGATCGTTGGTGCGCCCCGTGTTGCTTCCACCCACCACATAATGGCACAACACCTACTCCGATAGAGGGTCACGTTGATTTTTTTTCCTTTTTTTCTCATTTTCCTTTCCAATTTGAAGATGGTCCATCACAAGGAGCATAGGTGTGCTCCGCCAGGGAGCATGGTAGTTCTTCACCGTGAAGAACATAATTTGTGCCCATGGTGAACTACACCCCTACTCCACACACTTGACCTCACTCATGCTTTGAAGCACATATGTGCTCGACCGGGGAGCACATTTGTGCTTCACTTTTTTTTTCCTTTTTAGGACACGTTCGTGCCCCACCAAGCGTAGTACACATACGCTTTGTAGTTAAGAATTCATGTTTTCTCCGACGAGTTACACATGTGCACCACCTTTGGAGCATATATGTGCTCCGCCTTTGTTTCCTTTTCCGAGCATAGCCCTGCTCCACCCGCCGGAGGAAACCTACTCTTTGTGGTGAAACACATCTGTACTCCACGACGAAGTACACATATGCTCCACCTTTGGAGCCCATATATGTTTCATCTTTTTTTCTTGCTTAACCGCGAGGGACCACGCCTAGGCTTAGCGGTGAAGTACACCTATGCTTATGCGAAAAGCACAAATGTGCTCCAATCGCGTCCCTATGCTTTAGCATGGAGCATACCTGTCACTCACATCATAACACCAGTTTGAAGCCTAGACAAAATATCGATAATATAATATGTTTTTTTAGTTTTATTTTTTAAAATTTATTTCAATCCATGCATTAACAGATGAATGTTTTCCACCATGAGAACCAAAACATGTATAAGGTGCCAAAAAAGAAAAAGAAAAGTGTGTGGTAAAAAATATAAATAGTAGTCCCAAAAGAAAAGGAGTTTCTACAATTTACACAAAATTATATTATTTCTAATAACATAATATTTGCCCCAAAAACATAATATTGATTATTGAATGTTATTCAAGATAAGAGATTTATTTTACAACAAAAAGAAGGCGTTTTAAGAAGTGGCACGTGCACTTGCACTGGCCACTATGCCGGTGATGCAAGATTATCTTCAGTTTTTACTTCTTCCAACCCCTAACATTATTCTCTTACGCCATTTATTAGGGTGCAAAACCTATGATTCTACTCAGATTGATTGACTAGCGCAGAAAAGTAACAAGCGATAGTATTTGGTCTTGTATCTAGGGTTGGCCTTGAAGTGATTGTCATGTAAAATGTTCTTTGTTATGAAGGTCATTACTATGTTTCAGATAAATATTGACAATCTTTCTAAACCATTGGCAACGTAATATTGACTTATTGATTTGATAAATAATATAGTCGAACTCTTGTTGTATGCATTCAGATAGTATAAAACTCTTAAAATAGACCCTTGCCATGCATGTACCTTTACTTTTGTTTTAGACTGACCAAAGAAGATGATACATCAGAGGATGAAGTTCTTGACAAGTATAGCATTCACATATAAAATTCACCTTTTTTGTTTATCATCCTACATGCTCGGAGGCGACCATAGATGAAGAATGGGGATGCTGATATTTATTTCTAAGTTTTATTTCTAAAATTCATTTTAATCAATACATTAACAACTTGATGTTTTTTTCACTATAACAACCAAAACATGCGTGCATAATTTGCCAAAAATGCAAAACAAATGAGTTTGTATAATTTACACAAAATTATGTTTATACTATTTCTAATAACATAATATTCACCCTAAAAACATAATATTTAATGTTACGCAAGATTAGAAATATATTCATGCAATAACATAAAGGCATTTTAAGAAGTTGCACGTGCACTGGCCAATGTGTGTTGGTTATTCAATAAAACCTTAAAGGGGAAGAAATAATTTGACCATACATGTCGGCATCTAGGTCTTGGCCGAGATAAAACTACCTAAACGAAAATTGCAAAGACCAATTTTGCAAGTGAAAGTACTTGATGTCTCCGTGACATCCGTCCATGTGTTGGTGCAAGGATAGTAGATTCGCACGGCTTGTGCTGGTTTATGATAAAAAGGGCACTGAAAGAGCAGCCCTTCACCGTCATGTGTCATCCCGAGAGGGGTGTGGAGTTGGATATGTGGATCCATAGGGATTGCATACGCCTTGTCCCAAATTCCCTTATTTGGATCGGTGAGAAGCCATACGTCGGTGAGCTGAGGCTTGGACGACGACTGGACCACGCAAAGGGTACCCTTGAGCTCAATCACACGGATATCCGTCCATAAGTTGTAGCCACCTTCTATCCGTGGGCCTTGGATCGCCGTCTTCCACCTCTCGCTCTCGAGGTCGAAGCAATGTATGTCCCAGCTGTCTCCCTCGCGTGACCCGAAGACATGCAGGATGCCATTCACAACAATGACACAGGTTGAGGAGCACGTGACATGGGCCGGGGGCGACGGCGCACACTTCCACCCGATGTCGCCTTTTACGGCGAGGACCTCGCATCTCACGTCGTCTATTATGTCTGTGAGATGGACTAGCTTGTAGTCACCGGACGGGACGGCGCGTCCCATGCCGAAGGCGGCCTTGGGTATCCTCCGAACGTCCCTCCCCATGCCCAGCGGTTTGAGGCAGCATGTTGAGCCCCGGGCAGGTCACGAGCACGTCTCCCATGGCCGGCTCAACCACGCGTGTGCCGAAAAAATCATTAGCAACGCAGATGAGGTCGCCGCCGCTGAGCTTCCTTGTTCCACCTCCGTCCCTGATCACACGCACAACACTGCCGTTCATGCCCACCAGCCGCAGTTCGGTGCCCTTGCCTCGGAAGGAGTAAACCCAAACGAGGGGCTCGGCGTGACCGCGGGACTCGTGCGCGGCGACGAAGTCCGGGCCGGAGATGAGCGCGCACCACTCGCTGGAGACGCATCGTGTTAGAGTCCTATCCTACGACGGCTACAGCTCACCTTGGCGTGCACGTCCAGCTACCATCAAATCGATAGTTTCCATATTAGTCTCGATGTATTTGTAAACAAACTCTGTAATCTCCTATGATATATATATATATATATATACACACGAGGGGTTGAACCGTGGCTGGCATTGAGCCGCCCGATACTTTCATTATTACATGGTATCCGGACACGCGAGGAAGAACTTCAGCGCCAAGCCGAAGAACGGGGGAAGGCCGTCGTCCCTCCTGCAGCCTCCACGTACGCCGCCTCCATCAAGAAGTTCGTCCCCATCACGCTTGATCTTCAGGACTCCAACTATGCCAAGTGGCGTGAGCTGTTCCTCGTCGCTCTCGGCCGCTACGGCCTCTCGGCTCATGTTCTCTCCGAGACTACCCCATCGGATACCTCCCCCGCCTCCGATTGGGGCCGCGATGACTTCACCGTCCTCTCATGAATATATGGCTCGATCTTTCTTGAGCTTTTCGGCATCATCATGGCACCAGGCTCCACCACCAAGCAAGTTTGGGACGCCATCGCCAATCTGTTCCGAGACAACAAGAAGAGTCGTGCTCTGGCTCTCGACGCCGAATTCCGCAACACTGCTCAAGAGGACATGACGATCTCCGAATATTGTGCCAAGCTCAAGTCCCTCTCTGACGCCCTCACCGATGTCGGTCAGTCGGTCACCGACGAGACTCTCGTGCTCACCTTGCTTCGCGGGCTGAATGAACAGTACTCCCATCTACGTTCGTTCTTGCCGTTCCAAGTGCCTTTTCCATCCTTTCTCCAGACTCGCTCCGCGCTCGTTCTCGAGGAAGCCCAGAAGAAGACGGATGCCAAGAATTCCTCCTCCACCGCTCTATGGGCCAGCAGCAACAGTGTGCTTCCCGGTGCAGGCGGCGAGCGTGCTCCACCACTTAACGATGGCCGCAACTTCTCTCATGATCGCCGCAGCCCTGGACCTCTACCTTCTGGTGGTCGCGGGGGCAGCAACAGTGGCCGCGGACGCGGCCGTGGTGGGCGTGGTCGGCGTGACTCTCCCTGGATGTACAACCCGTGGACCGGGCAACAGACGCGTCTTCATCTCCAACAACAAACGTCGTCACCGCATCATCAACCACAAGCGCCGCCGCCTGCTTGGCAGCCTTGCTCCTGGCGTGCTCCTGCTCCTGCTCATGGGGTGCTCAGTCCTCGCCCTACATCACATTCTCCACAAGCCTATACTGCATACGATCATGCGGCTCCTGGCTACAACATGATCAACCCTGCAGCAAATTCCAACAGCTTCCATCAGCATGTCGACCCAGCTCTCATCACCGCGCTCAACAATATGCAGCTCCCTGGCAACCAGGAGTGGTACATGGACTCTGGTGCATCCTCCCATATGGCATTTGACCCTGGTATACTCTCTACTTTCATCCCTTCTAATGCTCACACAGTCACTGTTGGTAACGGTGCATCTCTCCCTATATCTCACATCGGTTCTTACACTCTACCCACCCTGTCTAACCCTCTCTACTTAAATCATGTCCTTGTTGTCAGGGACGGAGCCATGATTTCGGCAGAG
>NC_041390.1:101457534-101458283 GCF_002162155.2 Triticum dicoccoides
TGTGCAACCATGCCCGATTTTATTTATTAATTCCATTCACATGACAAAAACAATTTCTATAAATACATTACAAATTCTTTTCTTAATGACAAAAACAAATTCACAACTCTAGAAACAGAAGATAATCTTACAAACTAATAATTACCATTAATACAATGTGGTAGATAACACATTACGAAATCTCATTAATTTCCCTGTAATTGATGGGATCGACTCACTAATTCAACCTAATATATTTTAGAAAGGTTCAACCGAATTCCAAAGCCAGAACATCAGAAAGCATGCAATTGTATGGAAGCAATCAACGAATAGTGGAACTGGGAGAAAGATTACAGTTTGAAAAGGACAAAACAAGAACTGATCTAATGCTCGTACGTATTAAACTAGAACCTGTTTTCCTCGTTTTGTTGCCGCTCATCTGATCTGCGCTCACCAGCGGCCGTCCCTTTCCCTTCTCTGATTCTCTTGACGTCGATGCGACGGAATCACGAAAAGACCGATATCAGGCAAGGCAAGGTACAGGAGGTAGTTTGGAAACTTAGCGATTATAGCGACCTGTGTGTACGTGGCTCATTATCTCTACATAGATCGCTTTTTATTTTTGTGAGAACGACTGCTGCTAGCCTGCTACTAACTGGCCCATTTATCTTCTATGATGGGCTGCAATGCTACTTGCTGTTTTGGGCTTTGGCCAATAATAGAATGTACATGTACCTATATGGCTTCTCGTTAACGAATAACACATGGAC
>NC_041390.1:101458420-101472262 GCF_002162155.2 Triticum dicoccoides
ATGGCCAGTTGTCTAAGAGGAAAAATTAGCGAACAACAACCCCTATTAAGGGGGCGACACGATCGTTGCGGGGGGTCTAGCCCCCCCTCGCCCCCCTTGAATCCGTCCCTGCTTGTTGTTCCCCACATCATCAAAAATCTTCTATCTGTTCGTAAACTTACAACTGACAATTATGTTTCCATCGAATTTGATCCGTGGGGTTTTTCTGTGAAGGCACTTCCTACTCGGACCGAGATTCTTCGATGCAATAGCTCAAGACCCCTCTACTCCGTCTGTCCACCTCCACCCGCCGAAGCCCACATCATCACCGTCTCCCCCGACCTCTGGCATCGTCGTTTGGGTCATCCCGGCAGTCACACCATGAAGTGTCTTCGTCACCACCAGGATATTTTGTCTCCTAAAGTTATCCCGTCTCTTTGTCATGCATGTCAACTTGGACGACACGTTAGATTACCTTTCTATCCATCCAAATCGTATAGTGTCAAACCTTCTGAATTACTACATTGTGATCTTTGGACTTCTCCTGTACCCAGCACATCTGGTTTTTTATATTATCTTGTCGTAGTGGATGATTACACTCATTATTTTTGGACGTTTCCTCTTCGTAAAAAATCTGATGTCTATGTCACGTTTCTCACTTTTCATGCCTATGCCCGCACTCAATTTGATCTACCCGTTATGTCTGTTCAATGTGACAATGGTCGGGAATTTGATAACACGAAGGTTGATTCTTTCTGTGCCTCCCATGGTATTCTCTTTCATTTTTCATGTCCATATACCTCTCAACAAAACGGCAAGGCCGAACGAGCAATTCGCACCACCAACAATGTCATTCGCACTCTCCTCATTCAAGCGTCTCTCCCACCATCCTTTTGGGCTGAAGCACTTCACACAGCCACCTTTCTCATTAATATTCGCCCCACTTCTTCAGAGAAATTCCTCACGTCATATACCCTACTTTTAGGCTCTCCACCTCCATACACCAGCCTTCGTGTCTTCGGTTGCTTATGCTATCCAAACACTACATCCACCTCCGCTAACAAACTCTCTCCACGATCGACTAGATGTGTCTTTCTTGGCTACCCTTCACGACATAAAGGTTATCGTTGCTTTGATCTTACCACCCGTCGTATTATTATCTCTCGTCATGTAGTTTTCGACGAGTCTACCTTTCCCTACGAACCAGCCCCAGCACCCTCTCCACCACGTTGCACCGAAATCTTTGATCCACCCGTAGATCAACCCGCTATGCATGCGCCCACTCCACCCGAACCAACTATGCATGTGCCCGCTACACCTGCACCCACTTCACCCCAACCTACTATGCATGCGCCCACTAACCCAACACCTCCCATACATGACCTGGGTTCCCCATCATCTCCATCGGGACCACCCAGTCCGCCCGCGCCTGTGACCTCTCCGCCTACTCCCGCCCCACCTCCTCCTCCAGCACCTACCCACCGTACACGTTCCACTACCGGTCGTCTTCCCCCACCCATCGATCGCTTAAACCTCTCGGCCATAGCCTCTTCGCCTCTTCCACATAACTATCTTATCGCCTTACGCGATCCAATTTGGCGCCAAGCCATGCAAGAGGAGTTTGATGCCCTTATACTTAATAACACTTGGACCTTGGTCCCTCCACCACCTGGAGCAAATATTGTGAGCGGGAAGTGGATCTTCTGTCACAAATACAATGCCGATGGCTCACTCTCTCGTCACAAAGCTCGTTGGGTCGTTCGTGGTTTCTCTCAACAACAGGGGGTTGATTTTGATGAAACGTTTAGCCCTGTCGTCAAACCAGCGACCATTCGCATAGTTCTTTCTCTAGCCATAACACAGTCTTGGCCTATCCATCAACTTGACGTCAAAAATGCCTTTCTTCATGGTCATATTGATGAGGTTGTTTATAGTCAACAACCCTCCGGTTTTGTTGATCCTCGTCATCCCACTCATGTTTGTCGTCTCCTCAAATCTTTATATGGTCTTAAACAGGCACCTCGTGCCTGGTTCCAACGCTTTGCGTCCTTTGCTCGTTCCATAGGTTTTGTCGAATCTAAATTTGATGCTTCTCTATTTATTTTTCAGCAAGGTACTTCCATGGCATATCTTCTTCTCTATGTCGATGATATCATTCTCACAGCTTCCTCTTTATCTTTTCTTACTACTAACTAGCTCCATGGCGTGCGAGTTCGCCATGAAGGATCTTGGTCCACTTCATCACTTTCTTGGTATTTCAGTCACCCGTTCTTCTACTGGTCTGCATCTTTCTCAACGGCAATATATTCTTGATATTTTATCTCGTGCTGGAATGCGCGATTGTCACCCAGTAACTACTCCTATTGACACTAAAGCCAAACTCCCTTCTTCTCTTGGTTCTTCGGTCCATGATCCCTCTCTCTATCGTAGCCTAGCCGGTGCACTTCAATATGCCACTCTAACTCGACCTGATATTGCTTATGCTGTCCAACAAGTTTGTCTCCATATGCATGACCCTCGTGAACCTCACTTCTCTCCCATCAAACGTATCCTTCGCTATCTGAATGGCACTCTTGACCATGGTCTCACGTTACACAATACTTCTTCACACTCACTTACCGCATACTCAGATGCCGATTGGGCTGGATGTCTGGACACACGTCGCTCCACTTCCGGATTTTGCATGTATCTTGGAGAAAATCTCATCTCTTGGTCCTCACGTCGACAGACAACGGTCTCTCGTTCTAGCGCAGAGGCTGAATACAGAGCTGTTGCTGCGGCTGTTGCAGAGTCTTGCTGGGTTCGTCAATTATTACAGGAGCTTCACAGGCCAATCTCGAGTGCTACTATCGTATATTGTGACAACGTCAGTGCTGTCTACTTATCCGCTAACCCGGTTCAACACCGCCGGACCAAACACATCGAGCTTGACATTCATTTTGTTCGGGAGAAAGTAGCACTTGGAGCTGTTCGCGTTTTACATGTTCCATCAACCTTGCAATTTGCAAACATATTCACTAAAGGTTTGCCAACAGCTCTTTTCCAAAAATTTCGCTCCAGTCTTCAGGTCACTACCATTCCCGGTTCAGACTGCGGGGGCGTGTTAGAGTCCTATCCTACGACGGCTACAGCTCACCTTGGCGTGCACGTCCAGCTACCACCGAATCGATAGTTTCCATATTAGTCTCGATGTATTTGTAAACAAACTCTGTAATCTCCTGTGATATGTATATATATATACGAGGGGCTGAACCGTGGCTGGCATTGAGCCGCCCGGTACTTTCATTATTACACATCGGAATCTGCATGCCGACTTTACCGGCACTCTGGTGAGGATGTCGAAGATGATCTCGTCTGGTAACGGGACGGCGGCGGCGGTCGATGGAATCTCTGCGCTGCTGGCTGCGGCCGCGGCGGTTGACCTAGGATCGTGGTGGCATCGTTTGGGCGAGGGTGGAACGGGTGATCGCTGAGGCGTCATGGCGGTGGTGGGCGGCGTGGTCTCGTTGAGACGGCGCGACGAGGAGGACCTGATCCGTGTGGAGCGGTGGAGCGATGTCTACAACTGCCTTGTGGGTATATATTTGTTCCCTCGCTATCTGCTATCTGCTCGACCGATCGATATTTCAGCAGCGTATATAGAGGAGGTAAACTAAGCCAAGGGTTCCGGTAGCAATCGCATGGTGTTGGATTTGGACTCGGGTTTGTAATAATTTGTCTATGGACCCTAATAATATAACGCTGACGTCCCCTCCCAGGCAACCTTCTTCTCCTTCTTATATCTTTTCATGATTTTTCGTATGCATTTACATATATAGTTGCCATGATGGGTAAAATTCTCTAAAGTTCCCTAAAGAAAATCTCTAAAGTTGCCATTTTCCCATGATTGTTAAGAATTTATATAGGAAAAAAATAGTTGCAATGATTTTGAGAATTTGAATTTTTTTAATAAGTAATTTTTTTTAGGAAATAAAAACCCCATATTTTCCATGTGACCATTACGCATTTCCACATAAGCTGCCATAATAGGGTTAGCGTTGTGATAACTCATATGTGAGATAGAGCCTCGCTCATCCATCCGGATCTACTTCACTGAGAGAGACCGTCGCCTCTTCGGAGAAGATCCATCTTGGATTCAAGACCCCTAACGGGAAGACCTCAAGACCTCCTCGTGGAGAACCGGTTACCCTATGTATCGTCCCTTGTTGATCGTGGATCGTGTATCTCTTTTGTGTTTCGAGGATCTAGCATATGTGTGATCGTTCTTATTGGTTTGAGTGATTCTCCCATGTTTCTCCCTCGTGTTCTTCGTGTTCTTCATGGGATTCGCTCCAATCGTGAAAGATCGGCCACCTAGAGTTCTACCCTACATCATAACCCCTCTTTGTCCGTGCTTGGTCGAAACATTATAGTGTGGCATGAAACTCTTATAAAGCAGGTGACTGCGAAGGATTTTTCGGTCAGAGTAAGACTTCGTATTCCCACATATAAGGCATGGACAACACATAAAACCATTTTGCTTGTTTGCCTCAGCCACTTCAAGAAAATTATGCACGACCTTAATATACTCGGAGGTGCGTCTGTCACTGTACATCCATTGCCGGTTTATCTACGTGCATTATATATAATTAAGTGTGTCAAAAACCATTACAGAACATAAGTAATCAAATTAATAGAAGTTCATCATCACATTAATACCAAAGTACATACATAGTTCCCATCGAACAACATACAACTCTCTAGAGCATCTAATTAAACCATACATTGAAACTATCTAAAACATTTCAATGCAAGAACAAATGCGATCATAATTGTAACTAGGGTAACAATTGATTCAACGACATAATGATACCAAGCCTCAATATGAATGGCATATTTTCTAATCTTTCTAATATTCAAGCGCATTGCATCCATCTTGATCTTGTGATTATCGACGACATCTGCAACATGCAACTCCACTATCATCTTCTCCTCATTTTTTTCAATTTTCCCCTCAAATAATTGTTTTCTTCTTCAACTAAATTTAATCTCTCGACAATAGGGTCGGTTGGAATTTCCAGTTCACATACCTCCTAGATAAAAAAAACCTATGTCACGTTGGTCGGCATAATTGTCATAAACACTAAATGAAACAAATAGTTATAAAAGATAATATATACCACATCCGAATTATAGACAGGACGAGGGCCGGCGGAGGTGGATACCAAAACCATCGCACTATATAATAACAAACAATAATAAAAGTAAGAAAATTACACAAGTATCTATCTAAATTATACAAGTAAGATTTTTTTTTAATTTTAGAAAGAAGATAATATCAAGAGGCTCACCATGGTGGTGTCAGCGACGAGATCGGCGCGGGCGATCGACTGCGGTGAGGACGGGGGCGGGATAGGACGGATCGCCAAAGCTAGACAAATCTTGAGAAAAATGGAGTTTGGACAAGGAGCTTCGAGAGGAGAAAGCTTAAGTGTGGCTTGGGCATTTCATCGAACACCTCATGTGCATAGGAGGTGAGCTAGAGCACCACAAAGCTCTCCCACAGCCGGCCAAAAAAACAGAGCACTCCACTCCTCTACTCACGGACAAGGGGGTATATATAGGCATCTCATTGGTCCTCATTTGTGGCTGGATCCGGAACTAAAGGACCCCATTTGATCCCGGTTCCAGCCACGAACCGAGACCAATGGTTGTGGGTCAGGAGCGAGGCCTATTGGTCCCAGTTCATATCTGGAACCGGGACCAAAGGGGCCAGATGAACTGGGACCAATGCCCCACGAGGCTCGGCCTGCCCCCTGGCCTCATGAACCGGGACCTATGCCCCCATGGGTCCCGGTTCATGACTAAACCGGGATTAATGGGCTTACCCGGCCTGGACCAGCCCTGTTTTCTACTAGTGTTGTAGTTTTTGGCCGAATTGCCATGTATCTTACCCCATAGCTTACTCCTTCCTACCTAGACTATACATATTGTATCCCTACACTTTCTAGGGTTAGCAACGCATAATTAAACAACTTGAGAGAGCTTTGCTCCGTGTATCTCCTCTTTGAGGGACAAGACCTCCAATTGGAGAAGGATTCACTTGGATCATCAAGGCCTCCTACTAGGAAAAGGATTGCCCAAGTAAATCACCAAGGCCCCCATTTCTCCTTTAGATTTGGGGAAGATCTACCTCTCAAGATGTCATCTCCCTTAGGGGTTTGGGAATAACTACCTTAGCTATCTATTTCCCCTTGTTGTGTCTCGATCTTGTGCATCTTGACTTGGATTTTGCGTGGAAGTGCATGTGTGATTGGATCTAGTTCTTGAGTGTTGTTCCCTTTGTGATTCGTTGTGTTCCCGAGTGTTCCCCTTTTGATCCCATTCTCGTGGATTACCGTCTGGTGGTTCTGCCTATGCTGGATGTGGTGGTGGTGATCGTATTGTCAGACATGCTCTTATCACTTGGTATGTTGATTTGTTTCTCTATACTTCCGGCCTTTTTCCCCCTAAATTATGTTTATGAAGCAACGTTTTGGCAACCTGCCTTGTAAGAGGTGTATTCCTGACCATAGTGCGTTGAACGATATTAGGTTGTCGAATTCATGTACACTTTTCAGATATGCGAACATTTTTCAAATTCATGAATATATTTTTATTTTGTAAAAACAATTGGCAACATTTTTTCAAATTCATCAACCCTTTTTAAAGTCTTGAACATTTTTCAAAACCGTGAACATTTTTCCAATCGATGATTTTTTTAAAAAAATCTGTGAGTATTTTCAAATTCGTGATTCTTTTCGAATTCATTTACTTTTTTCCAAACCCCTGAACATTTTTCAATTTTGTGAAATTTTCTCAAATCCGTGAACATGCATAATGTGCCAAAAATGAAAAACAAAGTATTTTCTATAATTTGAACAAAAGATTAGAAATTTATTCATACAATAATAAGAACACATTTTAAGAGGTTTTAAGGGCAAGGAGATAATTTGACTATGTCGGCATCTAGGTCTTGGCCGAGATAAAACTACCTAAGCGAAAATTGCAAAGACTGATTCTGCAATCAAAGGTGCCTGATGTCTTTGTGACATCCGTCCATGCGTTGGTGCAAGGATCGTAGATTCGCACAGCTTGTGCTGGTTTGTGATAGAAAGAGCACTGAAAGAGTAGCCTTTCACCATCATGTGTCATCCCCAAAGGGGTGTAGAGTTGGATATGTGGATCCATAGGGATTGCATACGTCTTGTCCCAAATGCCCTATTTGGATCAGTGAGAAGCCATATGTCGGTGAACCGAGCCTTTGACGACTGAACCACACAAAGAGTATCCTTGAGCTCAGCCATAGAGATTTCCTTCCACAACTTGTAGACACCTTCAATCGGCGGGCCTTCAATCTTCGTCTTCCACTTCTCGCTCTGGAGGTCGAAGCAATATATATTCCGGTCTCCCTCGCGTGACCCTAAGGCGTGCAGGACGCCATTCACGACGGCCACACAGCTCGAGCTGCACGTTACACGGGCTGGGGGCGACGGCGCCGGTTTCCACCCGGTGTCGCCTCTTACGGCGCGGACCTCGCAGCTCACGCTGTCTATGAGACGGACCAACTTGTACTCGCCCGATGGGACAGCGCGTCCCAAGCCGAAGGCGACGTTGGCGTGCCTGCAAATGTACCTCCAAGCGCTGAGCGGATCCAATTCCGACGACGACATGTCGAGCCGCGGGCAGGTCACGAGCACATCTCCGGTGGCCGGCTCAACCACGCGTGTACTGAAACTATCATTTACAACGCAGATGAGGTCGCCACCGCTGAGCTTCCTGGTGCCACCTCCGTCGTGGCCGCGGGACTCGGCGTGGCCGCAGGACTCGTGCGCGGCGACGAAGTCCGGGCCGGAGATGAGGGCGCACCACTCGCTGGAGACGCATCGGAATCTGCACGCCGACTTCACCGGCACTCTGGTGAGGATCTCGAAGACGATCTCGTCTGGTAAGGAGACGGCGCCGGCTGTCGATGGAATCTCTGCGCTGCTGGCTGCCGCCGCGGCGGTTGACCTAGGATGATGGAGGCGTCGTTTGGGCGAGGGTGGAACGGGTGATCGCTGAGGCGTCATGGTGGTGGTGGGTGTTGGTGCTAATCTTGTTACATTGCTTAATTCAAATATTTCATTCGTCCTTAGCTCCATGCACTAGTTCTGTAGGGTACTGTGTACGTGCATGTGTTTTCAACTTGTAGCCTGAAACGTGCTTGTTCACGTTGAGGTGTGTTTTTTTTTTTCTATTTTTGTGTTAAGTTGCAGGTAGTTGGCACGGCACATGTAACGTGCTGCATACTTTAGTTATGGGCTGACCCGAGAGTCTAGGTTTAGCCGGATCGTGTGTGTATTGTTGGGCCACAACGCCGAGTCGTGGGATGGCACGATTCATCTGGAGTTGTGGCGTAACTTTAGGATCTTGATTCTCGTTGAATAAAGGAAAGAGAAGGAAAAGCCGAGGAAGTTACGCGGCGCAAAAATCATCTCCTTCCTTGTGTCGTTCTGCTGCATGCGTCTCTCGCCGCCACCGTGATCGCGTGAGTTTCCTGCCTGTGACCTAACAATTGGTATACAGAGCTAGGTCGTGAGGCGTTTGGCGGCGACGCGATGGGGGACCAGTCGCCGACGAAGAACAGCGACGCAGGCAAGGGCGGCGGCGGCGGCGGAAAGTACACGCCGCCGAGCAAGAGGCTCGGAGCAGGGGCCTCCGAGGAGGGCGCCATCGTGGTGAGGACTGCATCGAGAGCGACCGTCCCTGTCCAGTTCCCGCAGCTCACCGACACCAACTACGCCCTATGGGCCGTGAAGATGAAGGTTCTTCTCCGACCCCATGGTGTCTCATCGGCGCTTGAACCCGAGGGGGAGGTGGACGACGACAAGGATGCAGCAGCGTGCGCCGCCATCTCGCAGGCTGTCCCCGACGCCGTCATGATGGCCATCGCGGGCTGCAAAACCGCGAGGGACGCGTGGGAGACAATCCGATGCATGCGTGTTGGGGAATACCGCGTCAAGAAGGCGAGGGTGAAGCAGCTGAAGAGGCAGCTCGATCGTCTTGAGATGGATGACGGTGAGACTGTGGTCGCGTTCACGCAAAAGCTCACTATGTTGGTGAGCGAGATTCGCTCCCTTGGTGAGAATATTTCAGACGAGACTGTCATCGAGCACCTGTTCAGTGCAGTACCAGATCGGTTTGGCAACATCGTTAACACAATTGAGCAGTGGGGCGATCTCTCTACCATGAGCGTTGCTGAGGCCGTTGGGCGTCTTGCTGCTTTTGAGGAAAGTCGTCGAGGGCGCCGTCGTGGGCGCGGTTATGGCGACGACAATGAAGGCGAGCAGTTGATGTTGGTTTCACGTGCCCAGCTAGAGGCGTTGGTTCTTAAAGAGAAGAAGAAGGGTGATGGCTCCAGCAGCGGCAACAAGAACGACGACGAAGGGCACAGTGGCAGCCATGGCAGCCATGGCAGCAAGAAGAAGGAACGTCGTGGCAAATTTGACAAGTCGAAGATTACATGCTTTGAGTGTGGCGAGAAGGGCCACTTCGCCTCAGAGTGCGAGGCGCCAAAGAAAGAGAAGGCATTGCTCGCCGACGTCGACGACGAGCCAGCACTGCTGATTGCATGGCATGTGAGCACGGGCCATTGGTGGAGCACGCCAAGGTCGAGCCAAAAGAGAAGGGAGCTGAGATCACTCCCTTTGGTGTATCCATGGAGGAGTTGGAAGCTGCCAAGGCCAAGGCCGAGAGGCTGCGTGTGGAGCTTGCCGCAGCCGAAGAAAAGTTGCACGCTGTGCCCCATTTGTGCAAGGCAGAGGCGAAGGATGCAATGGCCACAAGTGGTGATGAAGAGTACATGCGCTTCCTAGAGTCTATGCATGCTTACGAGAAGGAGATGCAGCAGGCAATGAAAAACAATGATGAGATGAAGAAGGTGCTGTCAATGGCTGTGCAAGATGGTACGACGCCGGCGGCGCCAACGGCGCCGGTGACAATGGCGCCGTCCACAACGGCGCCGGCTGCAACAACAGTGACTTGTACCAGCTCAATGTGTCCAGCTCCGGAGCAAGGCAGTGTTCGTTCTTCTAGAAAACGAGGTAACACCCAAGAGATAGTACCATCCATATCTGATTTATGCAAAGTGGAGGTGCATCCTGTAGCAGATCGAGAGAGAATCTTTCTGCATGAAAAGAAAGTGAAGCCAAAACTAGCCTCTGGTGATGTGGATAGTAAGAAAAGCACTTGGTATTTGGATAGTGGTGCGAGTAACCACACGACCGGCTGCCGAGGAAGTTTTATTGTACTGGATGAGTCCATACAGGGACGTGTGAAGTTTGGTGATGATTCTGTGGTGAAGATTCTTGGCAAAGGTACAGTGTTGCTTCAGACCGTAAGCGGCCAGCACATACTCCTTAATGATGTGTATTTTGTTTCTAAGCTCACAAGCAGTATACTGAGCCTTGGTCAGCTCGATGAGGATGGGTGCAAATCAGTGCTACGCCATGGGTTTCTGAGTGTGTTTGATCGCTCAGGGAAGCTACTGGCCAGAGCCCGGAAAACCAAGAATCGGCTCTATGTGCTGAATCTTAAGAAGACAACAGTTGTGTTCGATTCAGGTTCGATGACAGCAGTAGAATGTGGAGGTTCTGTTAAAGGTAGCACTGACGTCGAGCCGGCTTGAAGGTACTCGGTACGTGAAGAAATAAGTCGAGTAACAAGATTAGGGAGGTGATTGTTGGTGGCAATCTTGTTACATTGCTTAATTCAAATATTTCATTCGTCCTTAGCTCCATGCACTAGTTCTGTAGGGTACTGTGTACGTGCATGTGTTTTCAACTTGTAGCCTGAAACGTGCTTGTTCATGTTGAGGTGTGTTTTTTTTTTCTATTTTTGTGTTAAGTTGCAGGTAGTTGGCACGGAACATGTAACGTGCTGCATGCTTTAGTTATGGGCTGACCCGAGAGTCTAGGTTTAGCCGGATCGTGTGTGTATTGTTGGGCCACAACGCCGAGTCGTGGGATGGCACGATTCATCTGGAGTTGTGGCGTAACTTTAGGATCTTGATTCTTGTTGAATAAAGGAAAGAGAAGGAAAAGCCGAGGAAGTTACGCGGCGCAAAAATCATCTCCTTCCTTGTGTCGTTCTGCTGCGTGCGTCTCTCGCCGCCACCGTGATCGCGTGAGTTTCCTGTCTGTGACCTAACAGTGGGCGGCCGCATGCTCGGCGACCGACGCGGTCTCGTCGAGACGGCGCGATGAGAAGGGACGTGGATTTTTAGAACATCTGCACCCGGGCCCTGCTATCCTAGCCGTTCAACATTGCTTTAAGATCTGTGCAACGCAACTAACTTTCTATCTGAAATTTTCTCTTTTTTGTTTCTCTCACATAAAACTTGTTTTGAAGTTCAAACCTTTGCAGCATGGCAAAGCATGGTCAAACTTTGTATATTTATTTTTGATCAAAAAATCTGAAAGATTTATCCTAGATTCTAGATAGAAAGCTTTGCCACGCTGCAAAGGTTTGAACTTCAAAACAAGTTTTATACGAGAGAAATAAAAAAGAGAAATGTGTTTGCACGAATCGCGAAGCGCAGAACGGATGGCTAGATAGAGAGGGCCTGGGTGCTGGTGTTCTATTATATATTTTCGCGACGAGAAGGGCCTGATCCGTGGAGCGGTGGAGAGGTTGGCGAGGTTCTCATGGAGATGCCATCTATGTCTACAATTGCCTCGTGGATCTGCTAGACCCGATCGATCAGCAGCCTATTCAGGAGGTAAAGTAGCAATCGCGTCGTGTCGGATTTAGACTCGGCTTTGTAATTGGGATACCTATTTCTTTTTCATATAAAAAATCCTTTTTCTTTTGCAATTTTTCATATGAAAAAGCTGTGCAACCTGCTCTTGTTTGCGAAGCTTAGAATTCAGTAAAGGACATATATGCCGCTATGTCTGGATGCCCCAGGGATTCTTCTTCTTTTTTCCTCTTTTTTTTCCTCGGAAGCTCACGCTATCTACAAGGTCCTCACAACTCATGCTGTCTATGAGGTAAAGCGACCGTGTTTTACAAAGAAAAAAGTAAATGTTGTTCAAAAAAAGTAAATGACATATTGTTGCGAAAAGATAAATTTATTTTTGTGAAGAGCTTCAGCGGGGTGCCTAATAAGAACTTCTTTGATTCACAGGATTCTTAAAACACAGAAATAAAAGAAAACACCAAATAAGAGTGTCACGTCCTCCTACAAGATTACAAGACTGACTATAGGAACTTGCCCCAGTGAATGTTCGACATCACACATAAGACAAGGGAATTGTAACAACAGGTTTGAGCGAAAATTTCCTCCAAAACATAGTGGAATTCAATCCTTTGAAAACAAATTCATAAGCATTTCAATCCTATATATCATACGGATGGTACAAACGACTTCAACGATGGATTTATGCACTCCGGTGAAAATAACAAGATCTTTGATCGGACCATGTCAACACGCGCCTGTGTGGTCTCCTTGCTGAAGGTGGTGGAGTGAAGCTTTGCTTTGGGGATGAGAATCCAGAGTTCAACCTTGTTGTGGACACGCCATCATCGACGCATGTGCAGCGATTCCTTCTTGAAGGCGTAGCCTAGAAGTTGTATATTTTTCCTTTCTGACTGTGTCTTGTAACATAGGGTTAGTGGCTATCTGGGAGAGTTACTGTCGCGAGGTATACGGCCTTAGGATTTGTTTTTCGCTTTATTTTCAGGTCGAGATTGTTCGGTTGATGGATTTTGCATTATAAATAATATATAGCTGCATGCATTGTTCTGATGCAGAGACCAAAGGCAGAGCCGGGCCGGTAAATTCCGGGGCCGTGTGCGAAACTAAGAAATGATGCCCTGTTTTACTAAAATGAACTAATGAACTATTATCATGTAGTATATGATATAGTGTCTTACATAATAATTGGATATGTAAAAAAATCATACCTATTCAACTCCTGTTTGCATAATACTACACTGTTGTTTAACAAGGAGGCAAGAACCGGTCTCTAACAATATCTGTCAAAAGTTAATTAGGATTTATGGAATTAGAAATTAGGAGGAGCTGAAGATAGTTATAAAGGACTCGCTACCGGTAGGCTACCTGTTTTGAAGCCGTGAAGCACCTGGAGTCGATCGCCGGTCGATCTGACAAGGCGAGATCGATCCGACGAGGCGACAAGTCTAGAACTTAGGAGTGGAAGGCAGCAACTGCAGCAGCGTGAATTACTTGCGGCTTGCCGATCGATACGATGAGGGCTGAAGGCATGAGGCGATGAAGACTGAGGGCATGAGGCGAAGCCGTGAAGGAGACGATCCCGTTTCCTGTAACGACGCTGACGCACCTGCTATTAGAAGTTTGCGATTGATCTAGTCCACGATCTCTTTTTTTTTCTTGAGAGCGACGATCCCGTTTCCTTCTCGATCGAGGCATCGAACAACATTTTTTTAAGGAACATCGATCGAGCAGACGAGCAGCAGCGTCCCAACGACAGCGCACCCAGCGGCCCAGGCCTGCTATGACAGTCTTTTCTTTAAAATACTACGCCTATATACAGATTTTGGGGCCCCAAAAAATTAGGGGCCTGTGTGGACTGCACATATTTTACAACTATTGGCCCGGCCCTGGCCGGAGGTTATCCTCCTTTTCAAAAAAATCATGAGAAACATAGGAGGAAAAGTCTAATGATTAAACTTCTCTAATAACCCTATGAGTTTCCTTCAAATCAAAGGAGCCCTAAGCTTGGTTTCAAAATCTGAACCATTTAGAGTACCCCAAAGACCCGAGAACAGGACAATAGCCCCAATCTCCTATCATTTGCCCTCACCCAGATCAAGAACCCC
>NC_041390.1:101472576-101498732 GCF_002162155.2 Triticum dicoccoides
TGAGGTGCACGCTCCTAACCCATCATATCTTTAATGACACAACAGTGAAAAGGAAGCTACGAAACACTGGAAAACAGGTGATCACTGCCCAATCACTCCATGTAAAGGTCATTTGCCATCACCAGAAACATGACGTTAAGTAGTTGTTGTTAGAGTTATATTGATGATGACCTTTGGCCTTTTGTACTCTTACCTTTTGGCATCCTCATGTACATCATTTATATGATGGCTTTGGCCTCCTTGTAATATAAGTTGCTTTCCTAACATGGTATTAGAGCTCTAGGTTTTTTTGGCACGCGCAACTTGTGCTTCTTTCGATCCTATCTCGCATCCGCTATTGCTCTCGGCGTCGCTGTGTTCTTCCCTACCGGCAGACACTGCTCCTTCAGCGTGGCTGTTCCCTGCTTCTCCCCCACGCCTGCGCCATGATCTGCTCTGCTAGGCGGGAAGGATAGGCCCAATCCAATCGCCCACCTGTCCGCCTCGTGCCGATCTGGTGCGCGGCTGTCACCAGTCTGCCGCGGCCGCGTCTGGGTGCCGACATCCAGTCCCGATCCGGCGCTTGATCTGGTGACGCGCCGCTGCATCTTCTAGCCGCTGGCTAGCCACAGCCGTCCACCAAGTGCGCCGCCGCCGACTGTCCGTCTTCTTGGCTCCCGCGCGATCTGGTCCTGTGCCAGCCGCTGTTCCACTGAGTTCTGGCTCTGTGTTTTCCGCTGCTGCATGTTGCTCCCGTCTCGGCTGCCGCTTGATTTCCGTTGTTTCGCTGACACAAGAGAATCGATCCACCTACCTGTCTGTCTGTCTGTGTACAGCGTGCTCCGGCCTCAATTGCTCTTCTTTGGGCTGCTTCATGCTGGTGTACGTGCGTGTATCCTACACTGCCTATATTGCTCTTTTGGGCTCCCGGTGGGTAGCGGTGTAATGCCCCGGATACAACTTTCCATATTTGTAACTCCGACTCTTGCCTTTTCTGGAGATGCGATATGAGATTCCCTTCGTGGTTGGGTTTGGTCTTCATTTTGCATTTTGTTCATGTCATGCATTTCATATCATGTCATCATGTGCATCTCATTTGCATACGTGTTCGTCTCATGCATCCGAGCATTTTCCCCGTTGTCCGTTTTGCAATCCGACACTCCTACGTGCACCGGCGCACCCCTCTTGTCTCTTTTCGTGAGCGGGTGTTAAACGTTCTCGGAATGGACCGGGATTTGCCAAGTGGCCTTGATACACCACCGGTAGACAACCCGTCAAATTTCGTGCCATTTGGAGTCCGTTTGATGCTCCAATAGTTAACCGGGTAACCGGGAAGGCCTCTTTTGTGTTGCAGCCCAACACCCCTCCAAAACGGCCCAATAACCCATCCAAACCACTCTCATGTCCTCCGTCGTCGGATCACGATTGTGTGGGCGAAAACTACACTCCATTTAGACACTCCTACCTCCTCCTACCTATAAATAGACGCCCCTCCCCGAATTTTCGCACAGATGAACCCTAAATCCACCCTCCTCGCGCCGTCGGACATGTCCGCCCGATGACCGGCCACGTCCAACCGCCGCCGCCACGTCCCTCCGTCCAATCCGAGGCCACCACGTCCTCACTGCCGCCTCCCTCCCCCACTCACCGGCCGCAACCTGTCCTCGCCGGCTCCTCTCCACCGTGTGGCCCAGGGAAGCCCATCGCTGGCCCGCCCGGGCCCGGGCGCCGACACCGCTCTCTCGCGGCAACCCTGTGCGCCCGTGGCGCCCTAGCCCCGCCGTCCGCTGCCTTGGCCGGCGACCGCCGCCGCAGCGCCTCACCGGCGCCCCTCTCCGCCGCCTCGTCTCCTTCCCCGCCGCCCATCCTTCGCCGAAGCGCGCCGACCTCGCCGGATCTGCGAGCCGTGCCGCCCGACCCCGCCGCCTTCGCTCGTCGCCGGCGATCAACTCCGGTGACCCGCTCCATCGACGACCACTCCCCTCGCCGTGCCCAGACGCCGGCGTTCGACCGGCTCCGCCGCCGCCTTCGGGTCGATCAGGGAGGAGCCCCGATCCACCTGCACATTGACTTCGGCCTGCTCGCTGCGGGCCTAGTTAGCTGGGTCCACCAAGCCGACCCACGGGCCGCTAGGTGAGCGCCACGACCCTATTCCCCGCCCGAGCGCTGATTATGCTATCTATCGCTCGACCTCCTTTTTTTCACGAAGTCCCGGAAGTCCATGCTATTTTATTGTAACACCCCGGTGTAATGATGCTACAGTAACCCCTGGGGTTAAGTTAATCTTTTTGCTAAACATGTGCCTGATCATTTTTGTCTCATGTTCTTTCACATTCCAGTTGAATTCAAATTCAAATTTTATCTGAAATTCAAAATGCTCAGACATGAAAACAAAAATGTTCATCATGTGCAGAATAATCCACAACTAATTTTGGTGGTGAACCAACATTTTTTGCAAAAAAGTTTGAGTGGCCTAAGCTACTTCAAACAGTGGCCTAAGAAATAAATTAAATGCCTTTTTAATTTATGAAAATGGCAAACTATTTCTAAAGCCTCACAATCTTTTTTTGGCAGTGCCTAATAATTCTTTGAGATTGTTTTGGCCAGTGGCATAATTTTGCAAAGTCAATTGTGGCAAAAAGAAAATGCAAAAGCTGTTTACAAAAAAAAGGGAAAGGAAAACCCCCCTGCCCCTGGGCCTAAGGCCGCAGAGACAGGCCCAGCTGGCCGTCGGCCCATCCCAGCCGGCCCACTCCCCCTTTCCTGTCGCTCTCCCCCCTCCTCCTGTTCCTCCGACCGGGCGAGGCAGAGCGCGCCCGTCCCCGCCGGACCCGCCTCGCCGGCATCGCCCGAGCGAGGGGATAAGGCTTGCGCCTCCTCGCCTCCTCGATCCCCGCCTCCACTTGCACCACCCACTCCACCTGCTCTTTCCCCCACCCTGTCTCACTCGCCCGCCTCTCCCGAGCGCGCTCGCCGCCGTTCTCCGTCGTCACCGCGGCCACAACCACCGCCTCGCTCCGCCGTCTTGTCGTGAAGCTCCGCCGGGGTCGACTCCGTCGTCTGGTGCCCCCAGGTGGAGCTGGGAAGCACCGCTGACGTCGCACGAGCTCGTCCCCTTCCGCCCTTGTCGCCGGCGAGATCCCTCGAATTCCGGCTTCCCCTGCGCTCCTAAACTACCAAGGGCCATCGGCGTGCCGCTCGGTGAGCTCTCCTACCTTCTCCCTCTCCTTGCCTACTTGGCGCGCCCCCTAGCTGCTTCCCCACGTGCGCCCGAACGCAGCGCCGCGGAGCTCGTCGCCGGCGAGACTCCGGTGACCTTTTGGTCACGGGCTCAAGCCCGTTGGACTTGCCGCACCACGGGGATCCTCCCCAGCCCTTCCTTTCGTTCCGTAGCACGCTGCTTCGCATTCGCCATCACACGCCCGAAGGTCGTCGCCGCCTTTTCCGTCACCGGCGATGCTCCGGTCGTCCCCGACGCCAGTCATCGTCACCATCGTGTGCGCGGTGCCGGGCCGCGCCCTTAGGTCCAAGCCGTAGGTCCGGAGGCCCCCTGTAGCGCGGCTCCGGCCAACTCCGCGCGAGGCGCCGCCGTCGCCTTGGTCGCCGGAGCCCTCCCCGGCGCAGCCACCAACATGGACGCGTGGGCCCCATCACCTGAGTCACTGACGCTGGGCCCCGCGGGCCCCTGTTGACTAAGTTGACTCAGTCAACTTTGCTGACTGGGCAGCTCCAGTCACTGACTGGTGGGCCCCAGTTGACTGGTCAACTAGTCAGCCGACCGCTAACGTTATGCTTACGTCATGCTGACGTCATATTCCATCTCTGTTAATATAAATAAATCCAGAAAATTGTTTAAACTTTAAAAATTCATAGAAAATAAACCGTAACTCCGATGAAAATGTTTTCTATATGAAAGTTGCTCAGAAAAATCCAACGAATCCGAATATGCGGTCCGTTCATCTGTCACATACCCCTAGCATGCTGAACATGGAACTTTCCCCCTCCGGTCATCTGTCTGACACAGGTCCGGAACCGGGAACACCTTCCCGGTTGATTTCCCCCTTCACCTATAACGTCTAGGACCGCGTTAGAGCACGCTTAGCGCTACGTATCGTCATGTCATGCTTAGTGTTACCTCTGTTTGCTATGTATTTACTGTTTCTTCCCCCTCTTCTCTCCGGTAGACCCCGAGGCCGCTGATGCCCCGGTGATCGACTACGTCGTCGACAACGACCCCCTCCTTGCCAGAGCAACCAGGCAAGCCCCCCCCTTTGATCATCCCGATATCGCCCATTCCATTCTCTCATGCTTGCATTAGATTTTGCTATTGTTATTGTTTGCTCCTATTCTGATGCATAGCCTCCTTTTGTAACCTGCTTATTGTTACCTTACCGGCTTATCCTAACCTGCTTAGTATAGGTTGGTTAGTGATCCATCAGTGACCCCCACCTTGTCCTTGTTGCCCCTGCTTCATCATTGAAGACCCGATCAATAGGATCGAAGACCAGGCCCCTGCACCGCACATCACTTTCCCCTTAGTTGCTCGACACTACTGGGATACTATCGAGTGCCGAGGGTGAGACCTCTACAACACTTCTGATGTTAACCCTGTAGTGTAGCTGTTCGGTCGTGGTCATCGAGGGTGATTTCCTCTTTAACCACTTCCGATACGACTCTGTCGTGCAACCCCTCAAGTGTGAACCTCGAGGGTGATTCCTCTACGTTCACCTTGATGATTACATTGAGTGGAACCCACCGAGGGTGATTCCTTGGGTTTTCCTCTTGATGTTTGGACACACGGATACTTGGACTTTACAACTGTTCCTTGGAAAGTGATGTGGAGACGGGTTGACCTGGAAGGTGCCCGTGAGATAATTACGAGGCGTGGCCGGGCATTCTTAGCCCTTGCCGCAAGTCCTCGAGACGGGGCAACGGGGTCACCTCTTTCGTGAGTCTCTGCTTGTTACCGCGCGTTCCTAATCCACTACGATTTGGATATTTGATCCGAGGGGCCTCTGGCCTGATAGCACTAACCATCACGTGGGCATAGTATGGGCGTTCTGCGTCGTATGCATCAGCCGAAGCTTAATAGACGTCAGCGACGGAGCGGCGCGCGCCGGGTTGGACTGGTAAGCTCCTGCCTTTTTAGGGAGGTAGCTAGGTCTGCTCACCGGCCGCGTTCGCAACGTGCAGGAGTTTCCGGGGAGATGGCCCATGACCCCTGGGGGCATAGGTTTAGTCCGGCGTGCTGGCCTCTCTATTAAGTCTAGGTCGGGTTGCGGCGTATTGTTTGGCCGAGGCCGGGCATGACCCTGGAAAGTGTGTCCGGCCGGAGTCAATCGAGCGTGGTGGGTAAGTTGGTGCACCCCTGCAGGGAAGAATTAATCTATGCATAGCCTGTCCTACGGTAACGGACACTTGGAGTTGTATCCCGATCGATACAACTAGAACTGGATACTTGTGATGAGAACTGGATGGTGATGAGGATTTGATTGTGATGATAACTGGATAGTATGGCTCTGGGATTGCTTTCTCGCAGGGAGTCGAGAAAGGATCTCTGGCCGAGGTTGATAACACTACTACCTCTTTACTTTATGCTGCTCTACTCCCTCTTGTTTGCTGCAAGATGGTGGTTTCCAGAAGATGCTAGTCTTCGATAGGACTAGACCTTCTCTTTATTCTGGCATTTCTGCAGCCCAGTCCACATATATAGCCTTCCTTTGATAATGTTGCATATGTAGTGTAGATCCTTGCTTGCGAGTACTTTGGATGAGTACTCACGGTTGCTTTGCTCCCCCTTTTCCCCCTTCTTTCTTCTTTCTGGTTGTTGCAACCAGATGGTGGAGTCCAGGAGCCAGATGCCACCTTTGACGACTGCTGCTACCCCGAGGGTGCCTACTACCACGTGACGGACGCCGACGACCAAGAGTAGTTAGGAGGCTCCCAGGCAGGAGGCCTTGCCTTTTCGATCGTTGTTGTTTTGTGCTAGCCTTCTTAAGGCAAACTTGTCTAACTCATGTCTGTCCTCAGATTTTGTTGCTTCCGCTGACTCGTTTGTATTCAAGCTGATGTATTTGAGCCCTCGAGGCCCCTGGCTTGTAATATAAAGCTTGTATTATTTTAATTTGTGTCTAGAGTTGTGTTGTGATATCTTCCCGTGAGTCATTGATCTTAATCGTACACATTTGCGTGTATGATTAGTGTACGATTGAATCGAGGGCGTCACAAGTTGGTATCAGAGCCGACTGCCTGTAGGTAGCCCCCTTTCCAACTCCTTGGCCGAAGTTGAGTCTAGTCACTGAAAACTTTTACTAACATTGGCTGTGTGGCTTACGGGCCCACGTCGCTATTGGGTGGTATTAGCATCTTTTACTCCTCGTCTATACTCTGGGACTCTGAACTCTCTTCTACTCGGGTTAAATGAATTTACTAACATTAGGATCCCGTGACCACATTCACCCCGAAGTTGGATGAAGCCATAGTTATTCATTAGAATAGCTTTTTGAGTAGTGCACACCCTGTCGTGTTGACTATGGAGTGGAATCCATCGTACCTCCTTCATTATGCATGTTTTCATCATGAATGATCCTTATCTTTGCAAATGCTCAATGCTGAACTACCCTTGTTACATGTTAGCAGGATGGTTAGACCCGCTGGTCGTGGTCATGGTGCCAACGATCCACCACCGCCTGAATTCTTTGCTGGAATGATGCAACAGTTTGAGTTGAATCGCCAATTCATGGAAGGAATGATGGCTCAGTTTCCTCGTCCGAACATGAATCAACAGCCAACCCCAGTTACTCTGCAGGACTTCATGCGCCTCAACCCAACAATCTACCGCAGCTCAACTCAGCCCCTTGATGCTGATGACTGGCTCCGCGACATCACATATGAAATGGAGTCTGCTAGTGTTGCCCCTGCCAGCTATGTCACCTTCGCATCTTTCTTTCTGAAGGGTCCTACTGCTCAATGGTGGGACAGCCACAGGCGTACCCTACCTGCTGGAACGCTCATCACTTGGCCAGATTTCCAAGCCGCTTTCCGTGCCCGCTTCATTCCTCAGGGAATCATGGACAGGAAGAAGCGCGAGTTCCGTAACCTCACCCATGGCAACAAGTCTGTAGATGCTTATCAGCGGGAATTCTTGGAATTGTCCCGTTATGCTGAAGAAGACATTGCAACTGATGCTCGTAAGCAAGAGAAGTTTCGTGATGGACTTCACCCTGATATCAAGCTAGCACTGCTCGTTCATGACTTTGCCGACTTCGCCACCTTGGTGAACAAGGCTATTCAGGTTGAGACTGGTCTTCAGGAACACCAGGGATCCCTCAGGCGTAGCCGCGACGCTGGCCCATCTTCGGGCCCGTCAGCGCAGAAGCGTCGGATATGGATTCCCCACAACATGTATCGTCCAACTGCACCTACGCCAAGACAGTCCTATGCTGCACCTCGTCTGCCTCCTCCACCAGAGAGGCAGCCTCTTCGAGTTATACCATCCCAAGCTCCTGCTCCCGATCCCAATGATGGTCTGTGCTTCAGATGTGGCCGCCCCGGCCACCTTGCTAAAGAGTGTACTCAGAAAAAGAGCCAGCTGGCTCTACCTTCAAATGGCCGTAACAATCAGCCCTATAACAACAATGCCAGACCTTATGGTCGTGGGCATGCTAATCATGTTGATCTGAATGAAGCTCAAGACCAGCCTGCCACTGTGATGGGTACTCTTCTCGTTAATTCAGTACCAGCTGCTGTTTTATTCGATACAGGAGCATCGCATTCTTTCGTATCAGAAGATTTTGCATTCATGCATGGCATTAAATACGAAGAGATGCACACGCCACTAGTGGTAAAAACCCCTGCGGGCCAATGCCAAACCTCCATGATTAGCCACAACGTTTCAGTTGAAATTGAAGGGTTGGAATTCTTTGCATCCCCCATTATTCTGAAGTCTTCCAATATTGACCTAATTCTGGGAATGGATTGGTTGAAAGCACATACGGCTTCTATCGTTTGTGCCTCTAAAACCGTCCATCTTCTACACCCTTCAGATGAGATAGTAAGCTACAATGCTCGTCTGGTTCGAAACGCTGAAGCACGACTTTATGTGCTGAATGCGTTGAACGCGGCACCTCTTGAGGGAATTGAAAAGATTCCAGTCGTCCGCGACTTCCAAGACGTATTTCCAGAAGAACTTCCAGGAATACCCCCTGCCCGGGCTGTCGAGTTCGTCATCGACTTGATACCAGGCACCGTTCCTATTGCAAAACGCCCCTACAAGATGCCACCTCATGAACTCCTTGAGCTTAAGGAGGAAATCGACAAATCTCTTCACAAGGGTTTCATTCGTCCAAGTTCCTCTGCTTGGGGAGCACCTTCTCTCTTCGTCAAGAAGAAGGACGGTACGAACCGTTTGGTCCAAGACTATCGTCCTATCAACCAAGCTACAATTCAAAACAAATATCCCCTTCCTCGGATCAATGATCTGTATGATCAACTGGCTGGTTCATCAATATTCTCTAAACTCGACTTGAGGTTGGGTTACCACCAGATCCGTGTTCATGAAGAGGATATTCCAAAGACCGCGTTTGTGACTCGTTATGGTTCTTACGAGTACACTGTCATGTCATTCGGTTTAACCAATGCTCCAGCTACATTCTCTCGTCTGATGAACTATATATTCATGGATTACCTCGACAAGTTCGTCGTAGTCTATCTGGATGATATACTAGTATATTCGAAGAATAAAGAAGAACATGCTGAACATCTTCGTCTTGTTCTGGAGAAGCTTCGAGAGCATCAACTTTATGCCAAGTATTCCAAGTGTGAATTCTGGTTACCCGAAGTCACCTACCTTGGTCATGTTATCTCCAAGGATGGTATTGCCGTCAACCCAGAGCGCGTTCAGGCTATTCTTGACTGGACCCCTCCAAAGACTGTCAAGCAAGTCAGAAGCTTTCTCGGACTGGCCAGCTATTGTCGCCGCTTTGTCGAGAACTTCTCCAAGATCGCCAAGCCACTGACTAATCTGCTTCACAAAGGCGTTAAGTTCGATTGGACAGACAAATGTCAGGAAAGTTTCCAGGCACTCAAGGATAAACTGACTTCTGCCCCAGTGCTTGCTCCCCCTGATTCTCGCAAGGACTTTGTCATCTATTGTGACGCTTCACGTCAAGGATTAGGCTGTGTTCTAATGCAAGAGCGCAGGGTGATTGCCTATGCCTCCCGTCAAGTGCGTCCTCACGAAGAAAACTACCCGGTTCATGACCTTGAGCTTGCAGCGGTTATCTTTGCATTGAAGCTATGGCGACAATACCTTCTCGGTAATTGTTGTGAGATCTTCACTGATCATCAGAGTCTGAAGTACCTGTTTACTCAGCCAGATCTGAACCTCCGTCAGCAGCGATGGATGGAAGCTATTGCTGACTACAACTGCGGTATATCTTATACACCTGGCAAGGCTAATGTAATGGCCGATGCCCTAAGCCGAAAGTCTTATTGCAATAATCACCAGGTCTACAAAGCTCAACCCCGCCTTTATGAAGAGATATGCAAGCTGAACCTTCAACTAGTTCCACAGGGTTCTCTGAATAACCTTGTTCTGGAACCAACTCTCCTGAAAGCAATCAAGTCTGCTCAAGCCAAAGATGCTCATGTTGATCTGATGAAAAAGGATCTTGCCTTAGAGAAATCCAGAGATTTCTCACTTGGTGAAGATGGAACCTTATACTTCAGAGATCGCATTGTCGTACCCCGGTTCGAGCATATGACAGAGAAGGTGATGAAAGAAGCGCATGACACCCCTCTCTCTATTCATCCGGGAAGTACCAAGATGTATCTTGACATCCGTCAGAAGTACTGGTGGTCTAAGATGAAGCAAGACATTGCTCGATATATTGAAGAATGTGACGTTTGTCGTCGCGTCAAAGCAGAACATCAAAAACCGGCTGGACTTCTACAACCACTTCCGATTCCTGAATGGAAGTGGGATAAGATCCAAATGGACTTCGTCACTGGCCTTCCCAAGTCTCAGAAAGGTAACGATGCTATCTTTGTCGTCATCGACCAATTCTCGAAGGTTGCTCACTTTCTGCCAGTCAAGGAGACTATCACTGCTAGTCAATTGGCAACCTTGTATATCTCCCGAATTGTGTCACTCCACGGCATTCCGAAGGAGATCAGTTCAGACCGCGACAGTATTTTCACTTCTAAGTTCTGGGATAGTTTCCAAGAGGCAATGGGAACTCATATTACCTGGAGCACTGCTTATCATCCCCAATCCCAAGGCCAAGTCGAGCGAGTCAATCAAATTCTTGAAGACATGCTTCGATCTTGTGTTATTTCTTTCGGCAAGAAGTGGGAAGAATCTCTCCCTTATGCGGAGTTCTCTTATAACAATAGCTATCAAGCCAGCTTGAAGATGGCACCCTTTGAAGTGCTTTATGGACGTAAGTGCCGAACCCCTCTGAATTGGTCAGAAACTGGGGAACGGGCACTCATTGGTCCGGACATTATTCAACAAGCTGAAGAGCAGGTTCGCATTGTCCGGGATAATCTCAAGGCGGCCCAATCCCGCCAGAAGAGCAACTATGACCGGAAACACTGGGGTTCAACTTATCAACCTGGTGAACAAGCTTATCTGCGTGTCACTCCTTTGAGAGGCACTCATCGGTTCGGAGTCAAGGGCAAGCTAGCTCCGCGCTACATTGGTCCCTTCCGTATTCTCGCCCGTCGTGGACTGGTGGCTTACCAACTGGAGTTGCCACCTCAGTTCTCTCACGTTCATGACGTCTTCCATGTGTCGCAACTTCGTCGATGCTTCAAGGATCCGGAACGTGAAGTGGATCCGGAATTGATTGAAATTCAAGATGATCTCACATACAAGGAGCATCCGATCTGCATTCTTGAAGAAGCTGAACGTCGAACCCGCCAGAAGGTTACTAAGTTCCTCAAGGTGCAATGGTCGAATCATACTAAAGAGGAAGCCACTTGGGAACGCGAAGATAACCTCCGGGCTGAATACCCCGATCTTTTCCCTTCTACCTCTTAATTCTCGGGACGAGAATTTCTTTTAGAGGAGGAGAGTTGTAACACCCCGGTGTAATGATGCTACAGTAACCCCTGGGGTTAAGTTAATATTTTTGCTAAACATGTGCCTGATCATTTTTGTCTCATGTTCTTTCACATTCCAGTTGAATTCAAATTCAAATTTTATCTGAAATTCAAAATGCTCAGACATGAAAACAAAAATGTTCATCATGTGCAGAATAATCCACAACTAATTTTGGTGGTGAACCAACATTTTTTGCAAAAAGGTTTGAGTGGCCTAAGCTACTTCAAACAGTGGCCTAAGAAATAAATTAAATGCCTTTTTAATTTATGAAAATGGCAAACTATTTCTAAAGCCTCACAATCTTTTTTTGGCAGTGCCTAATAATTCTTTGAGATTGTTTTGGCCAGTGGCATAATTTTGCAAAGTCAATTGTGGCAAAAAGAAAATGCAAAAGCTGTTTACAAAAAAAAGGGAAAGGAAAACCCCCCTGCCCTGGGCCTAAGGCCGCAGAGACAGGCCCAGCTGGCCGTCGGCCCATCCCAGCCGGCCCACTCCCCCTTTCCTGTCGCTCTCCCCCCTCCTCCTGTTCCTCCGACCGGGCGAGGCAGAGCGCGCCCGTCCCCGCCGGACCCGCCTCGCCGGCATCGCCCGAGCGAGGGGATAAGGCTTGCGCCTCCTCGCCTCCTCGATCCCCGCCTCCACTTGCACCACCCACTCCACCTGCTCTTTCCCCCACCCTGTCTCGCTCGCCCGCCTCTCCCGAGCGCGCTCGCCGCCGTTCTCCGTCGTCACCGCGGCCACAGCCACCGCCTCGCTCCGCCATCTTGTCGTGAAGCTCCGCCGGGGTCGACTCCGTCGTCTGGTGCCCCCAGGTGGAGCTGGGAAGCACCGCTGACGTCGCACGAGCTCGTCCCCTTCCGCCCTTGTCGCCGGCGAGATCCCTCGAATTCCGGCTTCCCCTGCGCTCCTAAACTACCAAGGGCCATTGGCGTGCCGCTCGGTGAGCTCTCCTACCTTCTCCCTCTCCTTGCCTACTTGGCGCGCCCCCTAGCTGCTTCCCCACGTGCGCCCGAACGCAGCACCGCGGAGCTCGTCGCGGCGAGACTCCGGTGACCTTTTGGTCACGGGCTCAAGCCCGTTGGACTCGCCGCACCACGGGGATCCTCCCCAGCCCTTCCTTTCGTTCCGTAGCACGCTGCTTCGCATTCGCCATCACACGCTCGAAGGTCGTCGCCGCCTTTTCCGTCGCCGGCGATGCTCCGGTCGTCCCCGACGCCAGTCATCGTCACCATCGTGTGCGCGGTGCCGGGCCGCGCCCTTAGGTCCAAGCCGTAGGTCCGGAGGCCCCCTGTAGCGCGGCTCCGGCCAACTCCGGCGAGGCGCCGCCGTCGCCTTGGTCGCCGGAGCCCTCCCCGGCGCAGCCACCAACATGGACGCGTGGGCCCCATCACCTGAGTCACTGACGCTGGGCCCCGCGGGCCCCTGTTGACTAAGTTGACTCAGTCAACTTTGCTGACTGGGCAGCTCCAGTCACTGACTGGTGGGCCCCAGTTGACTGGTCAACTAGTCAGCCGACCGCTGACGTTATGCTTACGTCATGCTGACGTCATATTCCATTTCTGTTAATATAAATAAATCCAAAAAATTGTTTAAACTTTAAAAATTCATAGAAAATAAACCGTAACTCCGATGAAAATGTTTTCTATATGAAAGTTGCTCAGAAAAATCCAACGAATCCGAATATGCGGTCCGTTCATTTGTCACATGCCCCTAGCATGCTGAACATGGAACTTTCCCCCTCCGGTCATCTGTCTGACACAGGTCCGGAACCGGGAACACCTTCCCGGTTGATTTCCCCCTTCACCTATAACGTCTAGGACCGCGTTAGAGCACGCTAGCGCTACGTATCGTCATGTCATGCTTAGTGTTACCTCTGTTTGCTATGTATTTACTGTTTCTTCCCCCTCTTCTCTCCGGTAGACCCCGAGGCCGCTGATGCCCCGGTGATCGACTACGTCGTCGACAACGACCCCCTCCTTGCCAGAGCAACCAGGCAAGCCCCCCCCCTTTGATCATCCCGATATCGCCCATTCCATTCTCTCATGCTTGCATTAGATTTTGCTATTGTTATTGTTTGCTCCTATTCTGATGCATAGCCTCCTTTTGTAACCTGCTTATTGTTACCTTACCGGCTTATCCTAACCTGCTTAGTATAGGTTGGTTAGTGATCCATCAGTGACCCCCACCTTGTCCTTGTTGCCCCTGCTTCATCATTGAAGACCCGATCAACGGGATCGAAGACCAGGCCCCTGCACCGCACATCACTTTCCCCTTAGTTGCTCGACACTACTGGGATACTATCGAGTGCCGAGGGTGAGACCTCTACAACACTTCTGATGTTAACACTGTAGTGTAGCTATTCGGTCATGGTCATCGAGGGTGATTTCCTCTTTAACCACTTCCGATACGACTCTGTCGTGCAACCCCTCAAGTGTGAACCTCAAGGGTGATTCCTCTACGTTCACCTTGATGATTACATTGAGTGGAACCCACCGAGGGTGATTCCTTGGGTTTTCCTCTTGATGTTTGGACACACGGATACTTGGACTTTACAACTGTTCCTTGGAAAGTGATGTGGAGACGGGTTGACCTGGAAGGTGCCCGTGAGATAATTACAAGGCGTGGCCGGGCATTCTTAGCCCTTGCCGCAAGTCCTCGAGACGGGGCAACGGGGTCACCTCTTTCGTGAGTCTCTGCTTGTTACCGCGCGTTCCTAATCCACTACGATTTGGATATTTGATCCGAGGGGCCTCTGGCCTGATAGCACTAACCATCACGTGGGCATAGTATGGGCGTTCTGCGTCGTATGCATCAGCCGAAGCTTAATAGACGTCAGCGACGGAGCGGCGCGCGCCGGGTTGGACTGGTAAGCTCCTGCCTTTTTAGGGAGGTAGCTAGGTCTGCTCACCGGCCGCGTTCGCAATGTGCAGGAGTTTCCGGGGAGATGGCCCATGACCCCTGGGGGCATAGGTTTAGTCCGGCGTGCTGGCCTCTCTATTAAGTCTAGGTCGGGTTGCGGCGTATTGTTTGGCCGAGGCCGGGCATGACCCTGGAAAGTGTGTCCGGCCGGAGTCAATCGAGCGTGGTGGGTAAGTTGGTGCACCCCTGCAGGGAAGAACTAATCTATGCATAGCCTGTCCTACGGTAACGGACACTTGGAGTTGTATCCCGATCGATACAACTAGAACTGGATACTTGTGATGAGAACTAGATGGTGATGAGGATTTGATTGTGATGATAACTGGATAGTATGGCTCTGGGATTGCTTTCTCGCAGGGAGTCGAGAAAGGATCTCTGGCCGAGGTTGATAACACTACTACCTCTTTACTTTATGCTGCTCTACTCCCTCTTGTTTGCTGCAAGATGGTGGTTTCCAGAAGATGCTAGTCTTCGATAGGACTAGACCTTCTCTTTATTCTGGCATTTCTGCAGCCCAGTCCACATATACAGCCTTCCTTTGATAATGTTGCATATGTAGTGTAGATCCTTGCTTGCGAGTACTTTGGATGAGTACTCACGGTTGCTTTGCTCCCCCTTTTCCCCCTTCTTTCTTCTTTCTGGTTGTTGCAACCAGATGGTGGAGTCCAGGAGCCAGATGCCACCTTTGACGACTGCTGCTACCCCGAGGGTGCCTACTACCACGTGACGGACGCCGACGACCAAGAGTAGTTAGGAGGCTCCCAGGCAGGAGGCCTTGCCTTTTCGATCGTTATTGTTTTGTGCTAGCCTTCTTAAGGCAAACTTGTCTAACTCATGTCTGTCCTCAGATTTTGTTGCTTCCGCTGACTCGTTTGTATTCAAGCTGATGTATTCGAGCCCTCGAGGCCCCTGGCTTGTAATATAAAGCTTGTATTATTTTAATTTGTGTCTAGAGTTGTGTTGTGATATCTTCCCGTGAGTCCTTGATCTTGATCGTACACATTTGCGTGTATGATTAGTGTACGATTGAATCGAGGGCGTCACATATGCCCCCGTTCATCGCCTCATATCTCCATGACCGTAGCTCCGTTTCATGCGCACGATATATCAAAATGTTCACTGTGAGATGCTCTTCATTTAATTCCATTGTGGCATGCTTGTTTGAGTCCATAATGAGGCCCTAATCATTGATGCAATATTGCTATAAAATGTTTACTGCTGCTACTTATCAGTTTAGGGTGATTTGTCATTTTTGTCACATTTGATGTGTGCTTCATATAGGCATGAGCTCTACATGTGTTTTGATCTATGCCATTCCATCTTTACAGAGGTGCTTGCCATGTATTTTTGTGATTCATGTGGTGACTAGCACAAGCATGCAAAGTAGCCTTCGTGATATTGCTGATTTCAGGGAATTTTGCTAAGTCTTGTGCCTGTTGTTATTTCTATGCCATGTAAACATGATGCTACAGTGGGATACATGCTTATTTTGAGTTGCTTCAGTAAGGATGTTTTGAACATATGGTTATGATCTATCCATCCATGCCCCTGTTTGCAATTATGGAGTGACCTAGCATGTCTTAATCTTGCTCTACTTTTGCTATAAAATGTTCCTGGCAGATTGTTTACGTGTTAATCAATTTTGCCATGGTTGTTGTTAGTGATCCATGCATGATATGAACTTGCTCTTGCCTTGGTTAGCTTCATGAACATGTCTTCTTGCTGTTAGTATGCTTATCTTGTCATGCAATGCCTTGTGGTGAGTGGTTTGAGCTTGCAAAGTTGCCTTCATAACTCTGTTTATGCCAGGCTCTGTTTTCTGCTAAGTCTGAAACTGTTAATAAAACTTGCTATGTTTACATGGGTGCCATCGTATCTTCTGTGCCTTTTTGGCTTATGATCAGTAAGGGACTTTTGTTCTATGCATTTAGTAGATTCATGCCATGCCTTGTATTGCTATGATATGTTCCTGTAGCATGTTGTTAGATTGCTCTAAACATTGCTTCCTGATGCTGTTTATGCCATGTTAGTATTTTCACTAAGTCTGTGAAGCTGATATCCTTTGCACTTTTGCCATGCCTGTTTGAACCTACTCTTGTGTGATTTAGCCGTAGCTCCGTGTTCATGTTTTGTCAAGCATCTTGAGTACATCACTTTCATATCCTGTGTGGTTATGTTGGAGTGAAGGAGCTTAGTTTCTTGTTGCATTCTAAATGGCATCGTGCTGTTAATCGCAGGAATGTGCCATTCTTGTTTTGCTTGCCATTTGCAAACCGTGCATCCGTTTCCGGTGATCTTTATATCGATTTCATCCAAAATCATCTCATCTTTCCAGGGACACACTTGGTTTGCCAAGTTGATGCCTTGATCATTCTTTCCCTTCCGGAGCTCGCATATGCATTGCATATCACATCTCGCATGTCATGCCATGTTTTGCATCATGTTGCTTGCGCATTGCACCGTGATTGATTGTTGGTCATTTACTTGTGTTATTGATTTGGATAGAACCGGGAGACGAGTATGTGATGAGGAACCTGTTGAGTACGCTTTCGAGGATCAAGCTTTCGACAACTATGAGAACTTTGCAGACAAGATGACCATACCCTCGAAATCACTTCTATCTTTGCTTACTAGTTGATCGCTCTATTGCTATGCCGCGCTACCTACCACTTGCTATATCATGCCTCCCATATTTCCATGTCAAGCCCCTAACCCACCTTTCCAAGCAAACCGTTGCTTGGCTATGTTACCGCTTTGCTCAGCCCCTCCTATAGCGTTGCTAGTTGCAGGTGACGATGAAGCTGGTTTCATGTTAGAACATGGATATTGTTGGGATATCACTATTATATCTTATTTAATTAATGCATCTATATACTTGGTAAAGGGTGGAAGGCTCATCCTTATTCCTGGTGTTTTGTTCCACTCTTACCGCCTTAGTGTCCGTCATACCGGTGCTATGTTCCTTGATTTTGTGTTCCTTACGCGGTTGGGTGTTATGGGAACCCCTTGACAGTTCGCTTTGAATAAAACTCTTCCAACAAGGCCCAACCTTGGTTTTACATTTGCCTAACAACCTATATCTTTCCCTTGGGAGTAATTAACCTGAGGGTCATCTTTATTTTAACCCCCCCGGGCCAGTGCTTCTCTAAGCGTTGGTCCGAACCAGAGCCACTTGCGGTGCCACCTCGGGGAAACTTGAGAGCTGGTTTTAGCTGTATGTAGTGTTCATCCGGTGTTGCCCTGAGAATGAGATATGTGCAGCTCCTATTGGGATGTTGGCGCATCGGGCGGTCTTGCTGGTCTTGTTTTACCATTATCGAAATGTCTTGTAAACGGGATTCTGAGACTGATCGGGTCTTCCCGGGAGAAGGAATATCCTTTGTTGATCGTGAGAGCTTGTGATGGGCTAAGTTGGGACACCCCTGCAGGGTATAAACTTTCGAGAGCCATGCCCGCGGTTATGTGGCAGATGAGAATTTGTTAATATCCGGTTGTAGAAAAGTTGACACTTAACTTAAGTAAAATGAATCAACCACGTGTGTAGCCGTGATGGTCTCTTCTCGACGGAGTCCGGAAAGTGAACACGGTTCTTGTGTTATGCTTGAACGTAAATAGTTTCAGCATCACTTCTTGATCACTTCTAGTTCATGACCGTTGCGTTTCTTCTCTTCTCGCTCTTATTTGCGTAAGTTAGCCACCACATGTGTGCTCTTCCATGAAGCACATTTGTGCTCAGGGAAAGCACACCCGTGTTCCACTACCTTGAGCAAACTCACGCTTCGCGTTGAAGCACATATGTGGTCAACCGTGGAGCACATCTGGGACACGTCCCCGCTTCACCCATCATAGTAAATGTATGCCTCGTAGAGAAGCATACCTGTGAGTTCTACGATGAAGCACACATGTGCATCTCCTTCTTTGGAGCACGCATGTGCTTCACCATTTTCCTTTTCCAAGCACAGTTGTGCTCCATCCGCCGGAGCACACCTACTTCACGGTGAAGCACACAATGCTCAGCCTTTGGGGCCCATATATGTTTCACCCTTTTCCCCTGCTTAACCGTGGGGGAGCACACTTAGTCTTGGTGGAGAAGCACACCTATGCTTCGGCGGAAATCACACCTGTGCTCCACCCGCACGCCTGCGCTTTACATGAGCGCATCTGTTACTCACATCATAACATCAATTTCAAGTCAAGACAAAACATTGATAATATAATATGTTTTTTTAAGTTTTATATTTTAAAATTTAACAAATGTTCGCTTCTTTTGAAAAAATGTTTGAAAATTCAAAAAATGTATAATTCCAAAATCTCAGAAAATCACATTTGTTGAAATTGGTTAACAAATTCAAAGAATGTTCAGGAGTTTAAATATTTATTCACAAATTCAAAATGTTTTCGAATTTTCCAAAAAATCATATTTAAAAAATAATAAATTCAACAAAAAATCACGTTTTCAATTTAGTTCATGTTTTTTCAAAAGCGTTTAAGATTTCCAAAAAATGTTCACATTTTCACAAAATATTCAAGTTTTAAAAAAGATGTTCACAAATTTGAAAATGTCCGCGTTTCATGATATACAACGACACGCCAATTAAGAAAATAAGGGCTAGTTCTTTTGCTGGCTTCTAGGATAAGCTTGAATAAGCTGCCTCCTACCCACTTTATCTAGAAGTCCAAACAAAAAAATAGAAGCCTAGTATGTAAGATTTGACTAGTGGACGTATAACAAAATTTGATTGGGCTTATAGAATAAGCTAGGTAGGGGGCAGCTTATTCTGAAAGCCCAAAAGTGCGAGAAGAAGAACTAGCCCTAAATCTCAATAAGTACATCGGCACGCGAGAGGTTGCACTATCACTAGGTCTTGGCTTTGATCCCTCGCAGTGTTAGATTGGATCGATGGAAGCGTTCCTACTCCTTCGTAGAGGAGCCGCGGGTATATATTGATTGTGGACAGAAACAGCCTCTGCCTTGGCGTACAAGAAGCCCAGCGATCGCAAGGATCAGCGAGATAGAGATAGAAGATTAAATAGGAGAGGAAAGATAGAGATGGTAGTTGAGATTACATAATGTGAATATCTCTAAGTCTAACACCCTCCCTTAATCTGAACTACCTATCCTAAATTAAGATTGTTCTTGAATGCTTCAAATGGCTTGTACGACAGAGCTTTAGTGAATCCGTCGGCCACTTGATCTCTGGAAGGAATGAAGCGAATCTCCAGCTTCTTTTCTGCAACCCTTTCTCGTACAAAGTGAAAGTCTATCTCAATATGCTTGGTTCTGGCATGAAAGACATGATTAGCACTTAAATAAGTGGCACCCAAATTATCACACCATAGGCATGAAATACGGTGTTGTTTCACACCCAATTCTTCAAGCAAAGATTCAAGCCAAATAATTTCAGCAGTAGCATTCGCCAATGATTTGTACTCGGCCTCAGTGCTTGACCTTGAGACTGTTGCTTGTTTCCTCGCACTCCAAGAAATAAGATTAGAACCAAAAAAAATAGCAAAACCACCTGTTGATTTTCTATCATCACTGCAACCTGCCCAGTCTGCATCAGAGAAAGCACTAACAAGTGTAGAGTTGGACCGTCTAAAATGAAGTCCCAAACCTACAGTGTGTTTGACATACCGAATGATCCTCTTAACAGCTGTCCAATGAGCAGAAGTGGGAGCATTTAGGTATTGACATACTTTGTTAACAACAAAATAAATATCTGGTCGTGTCAAGGTTAAATATTGCAAGGCTCCAACAACACTTCTGTATTTGCTGCTTTCTTCCTCCTTAAGTAGCGCCCCTTCGTATGCTGACAATTGTTCTAATGAAGATAATGGTGTGGGTGATGCCTTACAATCCTTCATTCCCATCCGAGCCAAGAGTTCAGTGGCATATTTTTCTTGTTTGAATACTATACCATCCTGAACCTTTTTAACTTCAATGCCTAAAAAGAAGCTCAAATCACCAAGATCCTTTAAAGCAAACTCTGAGCTTAGATCATGCAAAAAGGGCATCTGTAGCATTCTGAGAGGAGCTTGCAACTATAATATCGTCAACATATATGAGCACAAAGATAAGAGTGTTTGCCTTATTGTATATGAAGAGAGATGTGTCAGCCTTTGATGCAATAAAGCCAAGACGTTTTAACTGTATACTTAACCTGGAGTACCATGCTCTAGGTGCTTGTTTCAAACCATAAAGAGCTTTGTCAAGTTTGCATACGTAATGAGGTTTTTGTTTGTTTTCATAACCTGGTGGTTGCCTCATGTAGACCTTCTCTTCCAGAACACCATGCAAAAACGCGTTCTGTACGTCTAGCTGCCTTATGCTCCATCCCCTAGACACAACAATAGCTAGCACAAGTCTGATGGTTGTAGTTTTTACCACAGGGCTAAATGTATCCTCATAATCAATACCATAACGCTGCTTAAAACCTTTAGCAACGAGACTTGCTTTATACCTGTCAATGGAGCCATCAGCCTTTTTCTTGATCCTATACACCCATTTATAGTCAATAATGTTTTTACCTTTTCGGTTTGGCACCAAGTGCCATGTTTTGTTTCTCATTAAGGCTGTATATTCCTCATCCATATCCTTTTTCCACTGCTGATCTCCAAGTGCGTCATCCAATTTTGTTGGCTCGCCTGAAATGCACAACATGCCATACGGAATAGTGCCATCAGTTCTTATTTTTGGATTTTTAATACCTTTTTGTAGCCGAGTTGTAATTCTTGACGTGGTATTTTTTCATAATTTTTGGTGACGGAGAAGTATCCAAAAAATTCCCCCTACGCGGATTGCCCTTCGCGCGTCTACGGCTGTGGCCGCCGGCCTCCGGGGGCTAGCATGCCGCCAAATCTTGCGTAGGCGGCCTCTCACGAGTCTGGAAGTGTTGTGGCGGTTGCAAACCCCCGGCACGCGTGTCCGGGGTGCCCCCCCCCCTCACGGACGGCGCCGCCGCCGTCACCTGGAGGGGGGAAACGGACGCGTGGGGTCTACACGGAGGGGATCTTGCTGTGGGTCTGGCCCGGATGTTGCTCCAAAGTGTTTCTATGGGCTGACCTAACACAACCGGGTGGGGAGGTCCACTGGTCAAAGCATGTCCGTGCAAAGTCAAAGGGCAAGATCCCGTGGTCAAACGCTACAGGGTTAGGCGGGACGGGGGCATTGGGGGTACCAATGCCACCGGAGCGTCGCACCGGGCCCTCATACATGCGGGGTGGTGTGGTGGCATGTCTGAAGAGGCGGGACGCGTCTCCGGGGCGTGGCCCCCCCTCACGGATGGCGATGACACGGTAGTAGACGTTCTGCGGTAACGATGCGGCGTCAATATTACTAAATACTCGGAGCGCGATAAAATCATGAGTTTTTTTGCACGACGCGGGCACATGTGCTATAGGAACGATGGTATTTTTTCATAATTTTTGGTGATGGAGAAGTATCCGAAAAATTCCCTCTACGCGGATTGCCCTTCGTGCGTCTACGGCTGTGGCCGGCGGCCTCCGGGGGCTAGCATGCCGCCAAATCTTGCGTAGGCGGCCTCTCACAAGTCTGGAAGTGTTGTGGCGGTTGCAAACGCCCGGCACACGTGTCCGGGTTGTGCCCCCTCTCACGGACGGCGCCGCCGCCGGCACCTGGAGGGGGTAAACGGACACGTGGGGTCTACACGGAGGGGATCTTGCTGTGGGTCTGGCCCGGATGTTGCTCCAAAGTGTTCCTATGGGCTGACCTAACACAACCGGGTGGGGAGGTCCACTGGTCAAAGCCCGTCCATGCAAAGTCAAAGGGCTAGATCCCGTGGTCAAACGCTACAGGGTTAGGCGGGACAGGGGCACTGGGGGGTAGCAATGCCACCGGAGCGTCGCACCGGGCCCTCATACATGCGGGGTGGTGTGGTGGCATGTCCGAAGAGCCGGGAAGCGTCTCCGGGGCGTGGCCCCCCCTCACGGACGGCGATGACACGGTAGTAGACGGCTCACCCCGGAGACGCGTGCCGCCTCTTCAGACATGCCATCACACCACCCCTCATGTATGAGGGCCCGGTGCGACGCTCTGGTGGCATTGCTACCCCCCACCAGGGCCCCCGTCCCTCCGTGTAGACCTCACGGGCGTGGCTGCCGCCGTGTCCCGAAGGGGGGAAACGGCCACGTTGGGCCGACACGGAGGTTATCTTTGGGTGGGTTGGGCCGGGATGGTGTTGGGGGTGCAGCTATGGGCTGGGCTATGAAAATCAGGTGAAAAGGTCCACCGGTCAGACCCAGTCCGGCGCAAGTCAAAGAAGCTAGATCCGGCGGTCGTCTATGTCAGGGTTAGGCGGGACGGGGTACCGAAGGGGGTAGCAATGCCGCCAGGTGTTGCGGTGGGCCCTACTATGCTTGTGGAAGCATGGTGGCACGCTCAGGCACCTGACACGCGACTCCGGGGTGTGCCCCCCTCACGGGCGTCGCTGCCGCCATGTCTCGGAGGTGGGCCCTACTATTTTTTACATTGTGCTGAGAGTCACACATATGTCATAACAAAAAAAATCGCAAAGTATCTATGCCGACGGCTTAGCCGTCGGCATAGCAGCGCGCACGGCCACGGATCGGTGACGTGGCAAAGGGCCAGGCCTATGCCGACGGCCAAGCCGTCGGCATAGGTTGACCTTATCCGCTGCGGTTCGCCCCCGACCACCCATTCTCCATCTCCCCCTTTTCCTCCCGACCCACACCCGCGCCGCCGCCGGATCCTCTGCTCCGCCCGCCGCTGCCCTTCCTCTCCAGTCGGTGCCGCTGCCCTTCCTCTCCAGTCGCTGCCGCCGCCGTTCCCTCGCCCTAGTCCGCCGCCGCCCCACACGCGCTCTGGGCCGCCGCCGCCCTTCCTTCGCCACTCGCCGCAGCCTCCCCACCCGTGTTCCCCCCCGCAAGAAATGCAAAAAAATAGATGATAGATGATGATAGATTATGATGTTAATGATGATAGATGATGATGTTGATGATAGATGATAATGCTTTTTTTATGCCTTGATAATTTTTAGATGATGGCGATGACAGATTTCCATTTTTTGCGAAAGAGATGATAAATGATGATGATTGTTGGATCATGATAAATGATGATGATGATTATTTTTTTATGCTTCGATGATTGTTACATGATGATAGATGATGACAGCGATGTTCTTAAATTTTGTCATGGTGCAGGTTCTGTGGTGTTCCATCTCGGTGGAGTGATCGTCGTAGGAGCTGTTGGACCCCGATTGTCCCTCCACTATTCAACTACTTCCTCTACAGCCGAGGGTGAGCTACGAATAATGTCACTAGATTTCATTCTCAAGTCAAGTGGCATAACCTAGGCGTCTCCCGTCCGAAAGGGTTGCATCGATAAATATGCATTCAATTGCATATTTATCACCGCAGCTCTTTCAGATTGTCCAGCGTTTTCCATGGACAGCCCGAGGATGTGTAGATTGGGTATGTTCTCCATGTTCTACCCCGTTCTGAGACAGGATTTCGGCAGCACCTCCCCATTGTTCTCCGGAGCACATTCTCTCGGCTCTTTGCCGAGACGTGTATCTGGAGAACAGCGGGGAGGTGCTGCCGAAATTTTGTCTCGGAACGGGGTAGAATGGAGAACGTACTCAATCTACAGATCCTCGGGTGGGATTAGGACCCATCTTTACCTATTAGAGATGTAGGTGGATTAAACACGGTAGAAACTGAAAATTTGACGTGATTAATTTAAGTGAATCCTTAATTATGTTGTGTGGGTTGCAAAAGAGCAGAGGATGGCAGATAATCAGTGGATGTACAGTGGTTTTATCCGTCGGAATCGAGTAACATCAGAGTGGATCGCGAAAACCGATGTGCATTTGAAGGAGATATTCCGTCGTCCAATGAGAATTATCCCACCATGCCCCTGTGCGAGATGTGCCAGACGTCACCATAGAAATCAGACGGACATGAGTGAGCACCTTCGCACGCATGAATCTTTCAACGGGCAAAGTGACCGGCCTGAAGAGTCATGACTACCATGTATGGATTGAGTGGATAATGCCGGTGATGGTTCGAGGCTATGTCCCCGAGCATGTCTGGTGAGTGCTTGCCGAGCTTAGCCATTTCTTCCACACGCTCTGTGCTAAAGAAGTAAGTAAAGAGGTGATTGAAAAATTGCATAAGAAGGCACCGGAGTTGATAGTCAAGCTAGAGAAGATCTTTCCGCCAGGCTTCTTTACTCCGATGACACATCTCATTTTGCACCTTGCGAACGAGGTATTGTTGGGGGGCCCTGTGCAAAATCGCTGGCAGTACGGCCCTGAGAGGCAGAACAAGCATCTCCGACGGAAATGTGGAAACAAAGCTAAGATTGAAGCTTCCATAGCTGAGGCAGTTATCCTAGAGGAGGTGTCAGACCTCAGGACATCATACTATCCAGACCATGTTCCCCATCTGCATAACAAGGTGCCTCGATACAATATAGAAGAGCCCAAGTATCAACCCAGGCTCGATCTATTCAACGCGCAAGGTGGGAGGGCTGGGGCCTCAAAATCTTATAACATGCCACGACAAGAGTGGGAGGACCTCATGTTCTATATCTTGCACAACATCAAGGAAGTTGAGGAAGTGTGGATGAGGTAATACCACTACACCATTCCTTTATGTCTTCCACATCATCATGTTTCATGTTCACTTAGTCCCGGTCTAACACCGCTTATCTTTTTTAGTGATTTCGTTCAAGAGGAATGGACGGGAGTGAATCCTCCTACTGAGGTGGAGGCACTTACTCTTCTCCGTCATGGAAACCCTGGACGTAAAAATTTTGTTGCTTGGTTCATGGAGAAAGTAATTTTCCACACTCCCCTATTAAATACCTACTTCAACATTTATTAGTTAACCGAACTAATGCACGCAACAATTTCCATTATACTTGTAGGGAAAAGATCCGAACATATCTATGGATGATGAATTGAGATGGGTTTCCATGGGTTTTGACCCTGCCGTCGTGACATGTAAAAAGTATGATGTGAATGGGTATCGCTTCCATACAGAGGAGCACCAAAACAGCCGCCCCGATCCCAAAACTATAAATACTGGAGTGTACACCCCCGGTCAAAATTCAGTAGACTACTATGGAAGGGTACAAAATATATACGAGGTTAAATTCTGCCAGGGGCGTGAGACCGTAAGTCTGCCTGTGTTCAAATGCCGATGGTTCGATCCGCAGGAGGGGGTAAAACATACGCCTTCCATTGGTTTGGTCGAAGTTAAACCATCAACCGTCTATGCCGGAGCCGATCTCTTCATTGCGGCTACCCAAGCTACACAAGTATATTATCTGCCTTACCCATGCCAGAAAGTGTATCTAAAGGGTTGGGAAGTTGTGTTCAAGGTGTCGCCACATGGTAAGCTACCAGACCCGAATGAAGACGATTACTACAACATTAACCCCATGACATACGAGGGAGTGTTTTATCAAGAGCAACCTGATGATGATGATGATGTGGTTAGAAACGATGACGCTAGACCATTGGGTGATGATGATGTGGACCCAAACGTCGACGATGCACGGAATGATGGTGAGACCATTGTCAATGAAAATGACATACTTATGTTAGAAAAGTTAAACGAAGACGCTGACGACGAGGAAGAGCCTCCACCTCCGTCGGACAACGAAGATGATATGATTGATAGTGATGATGAGACGGACCGAGAAAGAGGTTACACCAGTGATGATTCATATGGGTTCTAGCAGATGTACGTTTCAAGTATTTTTTTCTATAGTTTAGGAACATGCCTTTTTATGCATTTTTATTAATGTGTTTATTATCATGCCTTTTCCTTCATTTCATTAATTTACTAATTGCATTTTCTCTTTTCAATGCAGGTTCGTGGAACATGGGCAAGGGGAAGGCCGACGGCGTGGGTTTCCTACGCAAGGTCGTCGGCCTGCCTAGTCGGAGTGGTCGAGCACGTAATCCTCCCCCTCGGCTACTTGACGATGACTCCTCACAGGGAGGTCGAGGGAGAGGTGCCCCTAGAGGAGGAGGGGGCGGGGGGAGAGCCTCTAGAGGACGAGGTGCTGGGGGGAGAGCCACTACAGGGGGTCGCGGCCAGAAAGAGCGCACCCTCACCGACTTAGGGGTGTTGTCTTCGAGGCCCTCCTCTAGTGAGGTAC
>NC_041390.1:101498742-101502905 GCF_002162155.2 Triticum dicoccoides
GGAGGAGGAGGTGGAGGAGGAGGCAGGCGAGGAGGAGGAGGAGGAGGTTGGGGAGGGGGTGGTAGGCGAGGAGGAGGGTGGTGGCGGGGATGATGGTGGTGACGGGAAGGGGGTTGACAAGAAGGGGTGGCTGCGTGGCAACGCAAAGCTACCAAAGCAGGTTCCTGCTACTGAGGAGCAGAAGTGGCTCATTGAGCCCACGGGAAAAGAGTAAGTGGTTCATTATTTTGCTTGTCACATGCTTATTCCGGTTGTTATTTATTTTGCTTGTCACATGCTAATAGTTCATTCTTTTGCAGCAACTGGATATATTCTAAAGGGGTCCGTATTCCCAACGGCCTCATCACCGTCTTGCTGAAGTTATATTGGCCGGGGTTGTACTGTCCTGATCCAGTCAGGCAGCCGGACCATCGGGTTTTGGCCACGAGCTGGGACCACTGGGAAGCGGCGCGCCACGCGGACTATGAGACCCATGCCAAGGCCATGATCACTACTTTCTGGGTGAGTTCTCTTCAGAAGCACAAGTCCATTCTAGTTTCATGAATGATTTAACTCATGGCTTCTTCGATTCTTGTTTCATGCATGATTGTAGACATTCTATCGAGTTCTTCCGGAGCACAGGGCTAGAGCGGACCAGATCGTGCTGCGCCAATGCAAGAAGAAGGCCCGCCAGATGCAGTATGAGGTGCGCTATGTGGCCATCTCCACATACTACCACGACTATCTTGGTGTGAAGATGACCAAGGAAGAAGCGCGGAGGATGGCCATTACCTTGGAGAGGCCCGAGTTCTTGGCGGTAAGTATAAAAGATTTTTCATTATGCTTTCATTACCTTGTGGTACATTATGCTTTATGCTTTATGCTTCCATAACACCAATTTGGACACACCTACATGCCATTATGATTTTATTATGTAGGTGTGTCCAAATTGGTGTTATGGAAAAGACGAGTCCTGGGCGGCATTGGTGGATCTTTGGTGTGATGAGGCTGGAGCCTGGGCGGCTATGAGAACCAAAAATAAGGCTAACCAAGGGACGGAGGGAGTACATGCTCAGGGAAACCGAAACCACTATCTCCACAAGGCAGTTAATGTATGACTAACCCCATTAAACATTCTTCTTCTTCTATTTACCATCACTTTCTTATGTATGACTAATCTCTGTTTGGTGGTGCGGGAGGAGAAACTGAAGCGGCCGCTCTCACACATGCAGGCGTGGGAGATCGCCCATACGCGGAAGGACTCCAAGCCTGGCGAGCCCCAGTACTACGGCAAGAAGACCGCGGGGAGGAAGCAGGCCTACTCCGAAGCGTATCTGAAGTTGCATCCTAACACACCTGACCCCATTGCGGCGCCTCTGGACGACAGGGCGGTGGTGAGCATGGGGCCCAAGGAGCACGGTCGGGAGGCGGTTCTCGATGCTGTGATCACTCCTAGTATCTCCTACACACAGCTTCGTCGGATCGACCCGAGCCTGAGCTAGCGCACGAGCCAGCCAGTGACCAATACACAGTCCCTCTTTCAAGAGCAACAATCTGTAAGTATTTTCCCTCTTATCTTCATTGCTCACTTCATTTTCTGCATTTAGTAGTTTTATGAGTTCCATCATGTCATACTGTAGGCCTACATGGAGTACACACGCCAGGAGACCATGGCGTGGCATCAGAGGCTTTATGAACACCAAGTGCAGAGGGATAGCCAGATGCAGCAGGCTTTTCAGGATATGGCGGCCGGCAGGTGTCCTCAGTTCCCTCCAGCACAATGCCCTCCAGCACAACCAGTGCTGATGAGCTTTGAGGAGTTTGTGGCACAGAACGCTGGCCCCTCGCCGGTTAGTTCATCCCCAATCTATTCACCCAAAGCATGTCATGCCTTTCAACACAGTCATATATCCCGTGCATATGTCTTTTCAACATCCAGGGAACATGTGGATCTACCGTTGGCGGTGGTCTTCGCAGCACTCCGGGGACACGGAGCCCGACCACTCCGATCCACGGAGGTGGAGGCGGTCTTGGCGGTAGCGCTGCCGCTAGCAGTGACGATCTGGGCTTTGGCCGTCTTGGCGGTGACGACCTCCGCGGTGCTCGATGATCCTTGTGTGGTGATGATGCTTGAGATGACTTGTGTGTGGTGATGATCATTTAGATGACTTGTGTGCTTCTCTATATGCTTATGTTGGTTGTGAAGATGTTCATTTAGAGACTTGTGTGTGATGATGCTTATGCATATATTGTTGTGATGGTGCCGGATGATATCCCGTTGTGTTTTATATGTCTATCTCATCATATATATCTGCTGATATGTGCTGCTATTTGAATTGAATTGATCTGAAAACAAACAGAAAAAAGCAAAAAAAGCAAAAGCAAACTATGCCGACGGCCATCTGAAAACAAACAGAAAAAAGAAAAAAAAGCAAAAGCAAACTATGCCGACGGCTAGGCCGTCGGCATAGGGCTAGCGTGAGCTCCCAGTAGCTGACACGTGGGCGCCTATGCCGACGGCCTAGCCGTCGGCTTAGTTTAAAAACTGTGCCGACGGCTAGGCCGTCGGCATAGGCGCCCACGTGTCAGCTACTGGGAGCTCTGTATGAAGGACTATGCCGACGGCCTGGTCGTCGGCTTAGTTTCAAATTATGCCGACGGCCAGGCTGTCGGCATAGCCCTGGTCCTAGAGCAGCGGCTGGTCGCCACGTGGCACACCTATGCCGACGGTCGAGCCGTCGGCATAGTGGTGCCACGTGGCGACCGTTCGTTGGGCAGACTTGACGACGGCCACCGTTAGACGTGATAGTTGCCGACGGCTAGGGCCGTCGGCATAGATGTACGGCCCCCGTCGGCGTATCATATATGCCGACGGCCTCCCTGGCTGTGCCGACGCATATGTTGCCGATGGCCCTATGCCGACGGGGGCCGTCGGCATAGGCCTATCCCGACGGGACTCAGGGCTATGCCGACGGCCCTGGCCGTCGGCATTGGGGGCGATTCTGGTAGTGATAGGGTTAGTGGCTATCTGGGAGAGTTACTGTCGCGAGGTATACGGCCTTAGGATTTGTTTTTCGCTTTATTTTCAGGTCGAGATTGTTCGGTTGATGGATTTTGCATTATAAATAATATATAGCTGCATGCATTGTTCTGATGCAGAGACCAGAGGCAGAGCCGGGCCGGTAAATTTCGGGGCCATGTGCGAAACTAAAAAATGAGGCCCTGTTTTACTAAAATGAACTAATGAACTATTATCATGTAGTATATGATATAGTGTCTTACATAATAATTGGATATGTAAAAAAATCATACCTATTCAACTCCTGTTTGCATAATACTACACTGTTGTTTAACAAGGAGGCAAGAACCGGTCTCTAACAATATCTGTCAAAAGTTAATTAGGATTTATGGAATTAGAAATTAGGAGTAGGAGCTGAAGATAGTTATAAAGGACTCGCTACCGACAGGCTAACTGTTTTGAAACCGTGAAGCACCTGGAGTCTATCGCCGGTCGATCTGACGAGGCGAGATCGATCCGACGAGGCGACAAGTCTAGAACTTAGGAGTGGAAGGCAGCAACTGCAGCAGCGTGAATTACTTGCGGCTTGCCGATCGATACGATGAGGGCTGAAGGCATGAGGCGATGAAGACTGAGGGCATGAGGCGAAGCCGTGAAGGAGACGATCCCGTTTCCTGTAACGACGTTGACGCACCTGCTATTAGGAGTTTGCGATTGATCTAGTCCATGATCTCTTTTTTTTCTTGAGAGCGACGATCCCGTTTCCTTCTCGATCGAGGCATCGAACAACATTTTTTTAAGGAACATCGATCAAGCAGACGAGCAGCAGCGTCCCAATGACAGCGCACCCAGCGGCCCAGGCCTGCTATGACAGTCTTTTCTTTAAAATACTACGCCTATATACAGATTTTGGGGCCCCAAAAAATTAGGGGCCTGTGTGGACTGCACATATTTTACAACTATTGGCCCGGCCCTGGCCGGAGGTTATCCTCCTTTTCAAAAAAATCATGAGAAACATAGGAGGAAAAGTCTAATGATTGAACTTCTCTAATAACCCTATGAGTTTCCTTCAAATCAAAGGAGCCCTAAGCTTGGTTTCAAAATCTGAACCATTTAGAGTACCCCAAAGACCCGAGAACAGGACAATAGCCCCAATCTCCTATCA
>NC_041390.1:101503260-101527197 GCF_002162155.2 Triticum dicoccoides
CACTCCTAACCCATCATATCTTTAATGACACAACAGTGAAAACAAAGCTACGAAACACTGGAAAACAGGTGATCACTGCCCAATCACTCCATGTAAAGGTCATTTGCCATCACCAGAAACATGACGTTAAGTAGTTGTTGTTAGAGTTATATTGATGATGACCTTTGGCCTTTTGTACTCTTACCTTTTGGCATCCTCATGTACATCATTTATATGATGGCTTTGGCCTCCTTGTAATATAAGTTGCTTTCCTAACATGGTATTAGAGCTCTAGGTTTTTTTTGGCACGCGCAACTTGTGCTTCTTTCGATCCTATCTCACGTCCGCTATTGCTCTCGGCGTCGCTGTGTTCTTCCCTACCGGCAGACACTGCTCCTTCAGCGTGGCTGTTCCCTGCTTCTCCCCCATGCCTGCGCCACGATCTGCTCTGCTAGGCGGGAAGGATAGGCCCAATCCAATCGCCCACCTGTCCGCCTCGTGCCGATCTGGTGCGCGACTGTCACTAGTCTGCCGCGGCCGCGTCTGGGTGCCGGCATCCAGTCCCGATCCGGCGCTTGATCTGGTGATGCGCCGCTGCATCTTCTAGCCGCTGGCTAGCCACAACCGTCCACCTAGTGCGCCGCCGCTGACTATCCGTCTTCTTGGCTCCCGCGCGATCTAGTCCTGTGCCAGCCGCTGTTCCACTGAGTTCTGGCTCTGAGTTTTTCGCTGCTGCATGTTGCTCCCGTGTCGGCTGCCGCTTGATTTCCGTCGTTTCGCTGACACAAGAGAATCGATCCACCTGCCTGTCTGTCTGTCTGTGTACGGCGTGCTCTGGCCTCAATTGCTCTTCTTTGGGCTGCTTCATGCTGGTGTACGTGCGTGTATCCTACACTGCCTATATTGCTCTTTTGGGCTCCCGGTGGGCAGCGGTGTAATTCCCCGGATACAACTTTCCATATTTGTAACTCCGACTCTTGCCTTTTCTGTAGATGCGATATGAGATTCCCTTCGTGGTTGGGTTTGGTCTTCATTTTGCATTTTGTTCATGTCATCATGTGCATCTCATTTGCATACGTGTTCGTCTCATGCATCTGAGCATTTTCCCCGTTGTCCGTTTTGCAATCCGACACTCCTACGTGCACCGGCGCACCCCTCTTGTCTCTTTTCGTGAGCGGGTGTTAAACATTCTCGGAATGGACCGGGATTTGCCAAGTGGCCTTGATACACCACCGGTAGACAGCCCGTCAAATTTCGTGCCATTTGGAGTCCGTTTGATGCTCCAATAGTTAACCGGGTAACCGGGAAGGCCTCTTTTGTGTTGCAGCCCAACACCCCTCCAAAACGGCCCAATAACCCATCCAAACCACTCTCATGTCCTCCGTCGTCGGATCACGATTGTGTGGGCGAAAACTACACTCCATTTAGACACTCCTACCTCCTCCTACCTATAAATAGATGCCCCTCCCCGAATTTTCGCACAGATGAACCCTAAATCCACCCTCCTCGCGCCGCCGGACATGTCCGCCCGATGACCGGCCACGTCCAGCCGCCGCCGCCACGTCCCTCCGTCCAATCCGAGGCCACCACGTCCTCACTGCCGCCTCCTTCCTCCACTCACCGGCCGCAACCTGTCCTCGCCGGCTCCTCTCCACCGTGCGGCCCAGGGAAGCCCATCGCGGGCCCGCCCAGGCCCGGGCGCCGCCACCGCTCTCTCGCGGCAACCCTGTGCGCCCGTGGCGCCCTAGCCCCGCCGTCCGCCGCCTTGGCCGGCGACCGCCGCCGCAGCGCCTCACCGGCGCCCCTCTCCGCCGCCTCATCTCCTTCCCCGCCGCCCATCCTTCGCCGAAGCGCGCCGACCTCGCCGGATCTGCGAGCCGTGCCGCCCGACCTCCAGTTGCTCCGCCCGACCCCGCCGCCTTCACCCGTCGCCGGCGATCAACTCCGGTGACCCGCTCCGCCGACGACCACTCCCCTCGCCGTGCCCATACGTCGTCGTTCGACCGGCTCCGCCGCCGCCTTCGGGTCAATCAGGGAGGAGCCCCGATCCACCTGCACATTGACTTCGGCCTGCTCGCTGCGGGCCTAGTTAGCTGGGTCCACCAAGCCGACCCACGGGCCGCTAGGTGAGCGCCACGACCCTATTCCCCGCCCGAGCGCTGATTATGCTATCTGTCGCTCGACCTCCTTTTTTTCACCAAGTCCCGGAAGTCCATGCTATTTTATGCCCCCGTTCATCGCCTCATATCTCCATGACCGTAGCTCCATTTCATGCGCACGATATATAAAATGTTCACTGTGAGATGCTCTTCATTTAATTCCATTGTGGCATGCTTGTTTGAGTCCATATTGAGGCCCTAATCATTGATGCAATATTGCTATAAAATGTTTACTGCTGCTACTTATCAGTTTAGGGTGATTTGTCATTTTTGTCACATTTGATGTGTGCTTCATATAGGCATGAGCTCTACATGTGTTTTGATCTATGCCATTCCATCTTTACAGAGGTGCTTGCCATGTATTTTTGTGATTCATGTGGTGACTAGCACAAGCATGCAAAGTAGCCTTCGTGATATTGCTGATTTCAGGGAATTTTGCTAAGTCTTGTGCCTGTTGTTATTTCTATGCCATGTAAACATGATGCTACAGTGGGATCCATGCTTATTTTGAGTTGCTTCAGTAAGGATGTTTTGAACATATGGTTATGATCTATCCATCCATGCCCCTGTTTGCAATTATGGAGTGACCTAGCATGTCTTAGTCTTGCTCTACTTTTGCTATAAAATGTTCGTAGCAGATTGTTTACGTGTTAATCAATTTTGCCATGGTTGTTGTTAGTGATCCATGCATGATATGAACTTGCTCTTGCCTTGGTTAGCTTCATGAACATGTCTTCTTGCTGTTAGTATGCTTATCTTGTCATGCAATGCCTTGTGGTGAGTGGTTTGAGCTTGCAAAGTTGCCTTCATAACTCTGTTTATGCCAGGCTCTGTTTTCTGCTAAGTCTGAAACTGTTAATAAAACTTGCTATGTTTACATGGGTGCCATCGTATCTTCTGTGCCTTTTTGGCTTATGATCAGTAAGGGACTTTTGTTCTATGCATTTAGTAGATTCATGCCATGCCTTGTATTGCTATGATATGTTCCTGTAGCATGTTGTTAGATTGCTCTAAACATTGCTTCCTGATGCTGTTTATGCCATGTTAGTATTTTCACTAAGTCTGTGAAGCTGATATCCTTTGCACTTTTGCCATGCCTGTTTGAACCTGCTCTTGTGTGATTTAGCCGTAGCTCCGTGTTCATGTTTTGTCAAGCATCTTGAGTACATCACTTTCATATGCTGTGTGGTTATGTTGGAGTGAAGGAGCTTAGTTTCTTGTTGCATTATAAATGGCATCGTGCTGTTAATCGCAGGAATGTGCCATTCTTGTTTTGCTTGCCATTTGCAAACCGTGCATCCGTTTCCGGTGATCTTTATATCGATTTTAACCAAAATCATCTCATCTTTCCAGGGGCACACTTGGTTTGCCAATTTGATGCCTTGATCATTCTTTCCCTTCCGGAGCTCGCATATGCATTGCATATCACATCTCGCATGTCATGCCATGTTTTGCATCATGTTGCTTGCGCATTGCACCGTGATTGATTGTTGGTCATTTGCTTATGTTATTGATTTGGATAGAACCGGAAGACGAGTATGTGATGAGGAACCTGTTGAGTACGCTTTCGAGGATCAAGTTTTCGACAACTATGAGAACTTTGCAGCAAGATGACCATACCCTCGAAATCACTTCTATCTTTGCTTACTAGTTGATCGCTCTATTGCTATGCCGCGCTACCTACCACTTGCTATATCATGCCTCCCATATTTCCATGTCAAGCCTCTAACCCACCTTTCCAAGCAAACCGTTGCTTGGCTATGTTACCGCTTTGCTCAGCCCCTCTTATAGCGTTGCTAGTTGCAGGTGACGATGAAGCTGGTTTCATGTTAGAACATGGATATTGTTGGGATATCACTATTATATCTTATTTAATTAATGCATCTATATACTTGGTAAAGGGTGGAAGGCTCGTCCTTATTCCTGGTGTTTTGTTCCACTCTTACCGCCTTAGTGTCCGTCATACCGGTGTTATGTTCCTTGATTTTGCGTTCCTTACGCGGTTGGGTGTTATGGGAACCCCTTGACAGTTCGCTTTGAATAAAACTCTTCCAACAAGGCCCAACCTTGGTTTTACATTTGCCTAACAACCTATATCTTTCCCTTGGGAGTAATTAACCTGAGGGTCATCTTTATTTTAACCCCCCCGGGCCAGTGCTTCTCTAAGCGTTGGTCCGAACCAGAGCCACTTGCGGTGCCACCTCGGGGAAACTTGAGAGCTGGTTTTAGCTATACGTAGTGTTCATCCGGTGTTGCCCTGAGAATGAGATATGTGCAGCTCCTATTGGGATGTTGGCGCATCGGGCGGTCTTGCTGGTCTTGTTTTACCATTATCGAAATGTCTTGTAAACGGGATTCTGAGACTGATCGGGTCTTCCCGGGAGAAGGAATATCCTTTGTTGATCGTGAGAGCTTGTGATGGGCTAAGTTGGGACACCCCTGCAGGGTATAAACTTTCGAGAGCCATGCCCGCGGTTATGTGGCAGATGAGAATTTGTTAATATCCGGTTGTAGAAAACTTGACACTTAACTTAAGTAAAATGAATCAACCACGTGTGTAGCCGTGATGGTCTCTTCTCGACGGAGTCCGGAATGTGAACACGGTTCTTGTGTTATGCTTGAACATAAATAGTTTCAGCATCACTTCTTGATCACTTCTAGTTCACGACCGTTGCGTTGCTTCTCTTCTCGCTCTTATTTGCGTAAGTTAGCCACCACATGTGTGCTCTTCCATGAAGCACATTTGTGCTCACGGAAAGCACACCCGTGTTCCACTACCTTGAGCAAACTCACGCTTCGCGTTGAAGCACATATGTGGTCAACCGTGGAGCACATCTGGGACACGTCCCCGCTTCACCCATCATAGTAAATGTATGCCTCGTAGCGAAGCATACCTGTGAGTTCTACGATGAAGCACACATGTGCATCTCCTTCTTTGGAGCACGCATGTGCTTCACCATTTTCCTTTTTCAAGCACAGTTGTGCTCCATCCGCCGGAGCACACCTACTTCACGGTGAAGCACACAATGCTCAGCCTTTGGGGCCCATATATGTTTCACCCTTTTCCCCTGCTTAACCGTGGGGGAGCACACTTAGTCTTGGTGGAGAAGCACACCTATGCTTCGGCGGAAATCACACCTGTGCTCCACCCGCACGCCTGCGCTTTACATGAGCGCATCTGTTACTCACATCATAACATCAATTTCAAGTCAAGACAAAACATTGATAATATAATATGTTTTTTTAAGTTTTATATTTTAAAATTTAACAAATGTTCGCTTCTTTTGAAAAAATGTTTGAAAATTCAAAAAATGTATAATTCCAAAATCTCAGAAAATCACATTTGTTGAAATTGGTTAACAAATTCAAAGAATGTTCAGGAGTTTAAATATTTATTCACAAATTCAAAATGTTTTCGAATTTTCCAAAAAATCATATTTTAAAAATAATAAATTCAACAAAAATTCACGTTTTCAATTTAGTTCATGTTTTTTCAAAAGCGTTTAAGATTTCCAAAAAATGTTCGCGTTTTCACAAAATATTCAAGTTTTAAAAAAGATGTTCACAAATTTGAAAATGTCCGCGTTTCATGATATACAACGACACGCCAATTAAGAAAATAAGGGCTAGTTCTTTTGCTGGCTTCTAGGATAAGCTTGAATAAGCTGCCTCCTACCCACTTTATCTAGAAGTCCAAACAAAAAAATAGAAGCCTAGTATGTAAGATTTGACTAGTGGACGTCTAACAAAATTTGATTGGGCTTATAGAATAAGCTAGGTAGGGGGCAACTTATTCTGAAAGCCCAAAAGTGCGAGAAGAAGAACTAGCCCTAAATCTCAATAAGTACATCGGCACGCGAGAGGTTGCACTATCACTAGGTCTTGGCTTTGATCCCTCGCAGTGTTAGATTGGATCGATGGAAGCGTTCCTACTCCTTCGTAGAGGAGCCGCGGGTATATATTGATTGTGGACAGAAACAGCCTCTGCCTTAGCGTACAAGAAGCCCAGCGATCGCAAGGATCAGCGAGATAGAGATAGAAGATTAAACAGGAGAGGAAAGATAGAGATGGTAGTTGAGATTACATAACGTGAATATCTCTAAGTCTAACACCCTCCCTTAATCTGAACTACCTATCCTAAATTAAGATTGTTCTTGAATGCTTCAAATGGCTTGTACGACAGAGCTTTAGTGAATCCGTCGGCCACTTGATCTCTGGAAGGAATGAAGCGAATCTCCAGCTTCTTTTCTGCAACCCTTTCTCGTACAAAGTGAAAGTCTATCTCAATATGCTTGGTTCTGGCATGAAAGACAGGATTAGCACTTAAATAAGTGGCACCCAAATTATCACACCATAGGCATGAAATACGATGTTGTTTCACACCCAATTCTTCAAGCAAAGATTCAAGCCAAATAATTTCAGCAGTAGCATTCGCCAATGATTTGTACTCGGCCTCAGTGCTTGACCTTGAGACTGTTGCTTGTTTCCTCGCACTCCAAGAAATAAGATTAGAACCAAGGAAAACAGCAAAACCACCTGTTGATTTTCTATCATCACTGTAACCTGCCCAGTCTGCATCAGAGAAAGCACTAACAAGTGTAGAGTTGGACCGTCTAAAATGAAGTCCCAAACCTACAGTGTGTTTGACATACCGAATGATCCTCTTAACAGTTGTCCAATGAGCAGAAGTGGGAGCATGTAGGTATTGACATACTTTGTTAACAACAAAAGAAATATCTGGTCGTGTCAAGGTTAAATATTGCAAGGCTCCAACAACACTTCTGTATTTGCTGCTTTCTTCCTTCTTAAGTAGCTCCCCTTCGTATGCTGACAATTGTTCTGATGAAGATAATGGTGTGGGTGATGCCTTGCAATCCTTCATTCCCATCCGAGCCAAGAGTTCAGTGGCATATTTTTCTTGTTTCAATACTATACCATCCTGAACCTTTTTAACTTCAATGCCTAAAAAGAAGCTCAAATCACCAAGATCCTTTAAAGCAAACTCTGAGCTTAGATCATGCAAAAAGGGCATCTGTAGCATTCTAAGAGGAGCTTGCAACTATAATATCGTCAACATATATGAGCACAAAGATAAGAGTGTTTGCCTTATTGTATATGAAGAGAGATGTGTCAGCCTTTGATGCAATAAAGCCAAGACGTTTTAACTGCATACTTAACCTGGAGTACCATGCTCTAGGTGCTTGTTTCAAACCATAAAGAGCTTTGTCAAGTTTGCATACGTAATGAGGTTTTTGTTTGTTTTCATAACCTGGTGGTTGCCTCATGTAGACCTTCTCTTCCAGAACACCATGCAAAAACGCGTTCTGTACGTCTAGCTGCCTTAGGCTCCATCCCCTAGACACAGCAATAGCTAGCACAAGTCTGATGGTTGCAGTTTTTACCACAGGGCTAAATGTATCCTCATAATCAATACCATAACGCTGCTTAAAACCTTTAGCAACAAGACGTGCTTTATACCTGTCAATGGAGCCATCGGCCTTTTTCTTGATCCTATACACCCATTTACAGTCAATAATGTTTTTACCTTTTCGGTTTGGCACCAAGTGCCATGTTTTGTTTCTCATTAAGGCTGTATATTCCTCATCCATAGCCTTTTTCCACTTCTGATCTCCAAGTGCGTCATCCAATTTTGTTGGCTCGCCTGAAATGCACAACATGCCATACGGAATAGTGCCATCAGTTCTTATTTTTGGATTTTTAATACCTTTTTGTAGCCGAGTTGTAATTCTTGACGTGGTTGGTGGAGGCTGTTGTACACGCTGGCGCACGGCATTGCTGGTCGCAGAAGAGCCTGGAGAGGAATCGGGAGATGCCACACCGGATCCAGTGGCCACGGATGTGGTTAGCTCATTCGGCACCGCACCGTCATTTGCCGCAGAAGATCCTGCGCCAGGTGAGCCTGTCGGGCGCGTGTGCTGATCGCGCCTCGTGATTGGCTGCATGCGCGAGCCGTTCAAGGATGATTCCCAGCGTGGAGGCCGCGGATTGCATCGCCCGCGCCTGGCCATGCAGACTGGCTGGCTCGCGATCCGGGGTGAATATCCGCGCCCGATCCGAGGAGGATTGGCGCGCAGGGGTGGCAGGCGCCACCAGATCATCCTCGTTCGCCGCGCCAGCTTCGTCCTCTTCTTGCACATGAAATATAGCATCTTTTTGGACAAGATTTTGATCATTTTGACCGTTTTGAACTCCATTTTCTTCAGAGACCTGCACACACGGAAGACAAGGGCTGGTTCCAGTAGGAGTATTATCATCATGTTGGTTAGTGCAATTGTTTCCCCCGTGATCAAAATCTCGAAGTGTGGTTGGAAGAAGAAGAATCTCTTGACGAAGTAGAGCGCCGGCATTGGGATGGAGAGATTCAAACGGAAAAATGGATTCATCAAACACAACATCGCGAGATATATAAACTCGGCCTGTGGGAACATCTAGACACTTTACTCCCTTGTGCATGGGGCTATATCCCAAAAACACACATTTTTTGGAACGAAACGCAAGTTTGCGTGTGTTGTATGGTCTTAGATTTGGCCAACATGCACAACCAAATACTCGAAGAGATTTGAAGTCTGGTTTGACACCAAAAAGACGTGTGATGGGACTCTCAAATTTGATGACTTTGCTCGGTCGAATATTTATGAGATATGTGGCAGTGAGAAAGGCTTCATCCTAGAATTTGAGGGGCATGGAAGCATTGGCTAGTAGTGCTAGTCCTACCTCAACAACATGGCGGTGTTTGCGTTCAGCCGGCCCATTCTGTTGGTGAGCATGGGGGCAAGAAACATGGTGAGAAATTCCAATCTTTTGAAAGAAAGAATTTAGTTTTTCATACTCACCACCCCAGTCGGTTTGCATAGCAAGAATCTTTGAGTCTAGTTAGCGTTCAACAAGGTTTTGGAAATTAAGAAACACTTGAAAGACATCAGATCGTTTCTTTAGCAAATAGATCCAAGTGAACTTGCTATAATCATCAATGAAACTAACATAATAGGAAAATCTGCTAACTGATGTGGGAGCTGGTCCCCATACATCTGAAAAAACTAACTGCAATGGAGCAGTGGATACACTTGTAGATATAGGATAAGGTAGCTGATGACTCTTAGCTTGCTGGCAAGCATCACAAATTGACTCAACACTAGACTCATAGGAAAGATTATGACTGAGGAGGGATGACCAAGACGATTGTGCCACTTTGCCGAGGAGGGTTTGATGACACTCCATGCTTGTTTATTTGACCATGATGAAGATGAAGATGATATGAGTGGATATAGGCCTCCCTCACACTTTCCTCTAAGTATGACCTTCCTCGTTGCCAAGTCCTTGATCACAAAAGAGTGGGGATAAAATATTATGAGAACGTTGTTGTCAAGAGCAAAACGATGAACAGAAACAAGATTTTTGGAAGCATGTGGAACATGTAAGACATTATTGAGATGTAAATCTTTTACGGGGGTTTTAACAATTGATTTTCCAACATGAGTAATGTCCATACCAGTTCCACTTGCCGTGTGTATCTGATCACCGCCATGATACCTTTCCCGCTTTGTTAGCTTGTCAAGTTCTCCGGTGATGTGCTCAGTAGCACCGGAGTCGGCATACCAGTTGGTGTCAATGCCGTAGTTGTTGGTGACGAGGTTAGCTGCCTTCTTCTCCTCATGATCATCATCATAGCGATGCCAGCAAGCTCTTGCGCCACCGGCATGAAACTTGTAGCAGATCTGGCACTCTGGATAGTCTCCTTCTTGCTGTTGTTGTTGCTGTGGTTGGGGATGAAGCCGTTGCTGCTGATAGCCGCCACCACCACCGCGACCAGGAGAAGAAGAAGGGCGGTTCCCTCGACCGCGTCCTCCTTTGGTGCTTCGACCACGGCCTCCCCTGCCACGGGACTGCCCGCGCCCCTGTCGACGGCATTGGCAGAGGAGCGGAAGCCTGCTGGTCCGTCCCCCAGCATCTCCATGCGCTGATCGAATGCAGAAATCTGCGCGAAGAGGTCGTCGACGCTGATGGAGTTCTTGATCGCGCCGATTGCTGCCACGACGGGATCATAGTCCCGATCAAGGCCAGCCAATATGTAGTCTACCATCTCTGGATCGGTCACCGGACGCCCAGCCGCAGCTAGTTTGTCCCCGAGGTTCTTCATCTTGGCGATGAAGGCGTTGCTCGACATGTTGCCCTTCTTGGTGTTGGAGATGGCCATCCGTAGATTGGTTATGCGGGATTGCGACTGCACAGTGAATATTGTGGTAAGAGCAGTCCACAGATCAAAGGTGCTGTCCTTACCGATGACTTGTGCAAGGATTTCCTGGGTGAGCGAGTTCAACAGGTAGATCAGAACCTGCTGATCCTTCGACAACCACGGGCCGTACAGAGGGTTGGGCTCAATGGCCGTGGTTTTATCCGCCTTGGTGACTTCTGTGGTCTTTGGCGGTGCGGCGTCGCTGCCGTCGAGGAGGCCGGTCACTTGCGCGCCTCGCAGTGCCGGCATGACCTGCGCCTTCCACAGGAGGTAGTTCCCCCTTGCGAGCTTCTCTGTTGGTGGAGCTCCTAGGTTGAGACCGACGGTGCTTGAGCTCGTGGCCATGGCGATGGAAGGGTGTTCAGGGTTTTGGTTTTGCTAGACGATAGGAAGAGACGTGGCTCTATATACCATGTTAGATTGGATCGATGGAAGCGTTCCTACTCCTTCGTAGAGGAGCCGCGGGTATATATTGATTGTGGACAGAAACAGCCTCTGCCTTGGCGTACAAGAAGCCCACCGATCGCAAGGATCAGCGAGATAGAGATAGAAGATTAAACAGGAGAGGAAAGATAGAGATGGTAGTTGAGATTACATAACATGAATATCTCTAAGTCTAACACGCAGCGCGTTTGTTTTTGGATTTTACGCATTTGTTCGCACTCTCGCAGCTGGGTCGGCCGAGTCGGATGACCCCATGTGCCGCGCACGTCACATAAGAGCTCCCTGGGGTTGAGACTGTCACGGCGGATTGCTCCACACCCGTGCTGCAATAGAACTTTTTATTTATTTTTTCTCTTCATAGGAGTGGAATATTTACATCCCGCCTGCTATAAAAAAATTGTCACCTCCTCCGGCGGGCAAAATCACTGTTTTAGCCCTTAAGACTAAGTTTAGCACAAAATAAACCCAGTTCGAAAGAATAACATGTTCTTACCCTTTTTTGCAACGCCCAACCCGTGGCGTTTCATCTGGACATCAAAATGTCGATATCCATGGAGTTACGTCATGCACACCATTGTTGACCTGTAGACATGGCAAAGCCTGAAATGCCACCGCTCTTGATGTTCGTAGGTTAAATGAAACAACAACCCTTTTGTCGTTCGCTGAGTACTGGGTGGAAACAGACTGACCTAGTCTCTACTGGTGCAGAGCACCCCATGGACATCATCATGGATTACACCAACACCTCAAGTCCCAAATGAACCGATGACCACAGCACACATATGTATCATCAAAACCGAGGTGAACTCACTCCTCTTCAAATTCCTTATGCAGACCTATTAGACATGGCTACTACCTCATTCTGAAACATTGTGCATACTTAGGTATGAAGGCACCTATCATGGAGAAGCAAGAAAGGAAGCCCAAGGACCGGAAGTGAAGAAAGGAGAACAAGAAGAGGATGAGGCAGGGTGGACAAAGAGAGGCGACCGGACCGTCCAAACAATCATCCGGGAAAACAACCAACCATACCCGAAGCTCCAAAAATGTACCCGGACGATGCCAGGACTGTCCGACCACATGTTACCTAGAGCATTCCGACGCCCGAGCCAACACTGAAGTGCACAATGCTTGGATTGTCCGACCTGAATTAGGTCGGACTATCTAGTCGGCTGCCTGCGTGCGGTTTTTGGCCGAACTGACATGTATCTTATCCCACAGCTTACCCCTCCCTACCTAGACTATATATACCGTACCCCCTGCACTTTCTAGGGTTAGCAACGCATAATTAAACTACTTGAGAGAGCTTTGCTCCGTGTATCTCCTCTTTGAGGGACAAGACCTCCAAATTGGAGAAGGATTCACTTGGATCATCAAGGGCCCCTACTAGGAAAAGGATTGCCCAAGTGAATCACGAAGGCCCCAATTTCTCCTTTAGATTTGGGAAAGATCTACCTCTCAAGATGTCATCTCCCTTAGGGAACTGGGAATAACTACCTTAGCTACCTATTTCCCCTTGTCGTGTCTGGATCTTGTGTATCTTGACTTGGATCTTGCGTGGAGAGTGAATGTGTGATTGGATCTAGTTCTTGAGTGTTGTTCCCTTTGTGATTCAGTGTGTTCTCGAGTGTTCCTCTTTCAATCCCATCCTCGTGGATTACCGTCTAGCGGTTCTGCCTATCTTAAACTATCTTGGATGTGGTGGCGGTGATCATATTGTCAGGCATGCTCTTGTCACTTGGTATGTTGATTTGTTCCTCTGTACTTCTGGTCTTTTTATCCTTAATTATGTTTATGAAGCAAAGTTTTGGCAACCTACCATGTAAGAGGTGTATTCCTGACCATAGTGTGTTGAACGATATTAGGTTCTCAAATTCATGTATACTTTTCATATATGCGAACATTTTTCGAATTCATGAATATTTTTTATTTTGTAAAAACAATTGGCAACATTTTTTCAAATTCGTGAACCCTTTTCAAAGTCTTGATTTTTTTCAAAACTATGAACATTTGTCCAACATTTTTATAGTTCTCATTCTCCCTTGGTCTCGATATTATAAACATGGTAATTTTGTTTGTTTGGTTTGGTTGTGTGTTCCCTACCTTATTGTCTTGCTGGATATAACGAGAAAGAACTAAACTTTTTTGTTGTATGTAATTGGGCAGTTGATTGTGCGTCACAATGCAAGTGCTTGCCCTTTCTTCTGTTGTGGATGTCGACTTGCAAGTGAATGGCTTGTCAATGAGCAGTCTAGGAGCAGCTCTTGCCTCGTGTGACCACAGCGAGTTCAGCGCGCGCAACTGCCTTTCCTGTGACTGCCTTTCAGGTAATTGTTCGGTCTCCTCCCTGCTCTACCTAATGCTCTATGGTGCTTGGCCATCGCACCGAAGCCATGCTGTGATCCTGTCCTTCGAGCTGTGGTAATTGTTAGGGTCGGGCTTAGCTTGTGTGGTGGTCATCTAGAGAACGAGCGGAGAGGCTTGTTTCCACTCATGCTTGATCTGGGGTACTTTTGGATGTCAACTCGGTGTTCATATTACTGATCTATGCTCTTTGTTCATGTTGAGTAACTACAATTTTTCGTCCCATGGCATGGTGGGCTAGTGTGGGTGTTTTCTTCCTGATCATGTATCCTATCATGTTTAGCTTTGTCTCTACTAGGTTATATGTACCGAATTCCTCGATCTACTCATGTTATGCATTTGGCGATCTATGCATGGAAGTAGTCATTTTTTTTAATGGATGGATAGCCCATTGTGGTGATTTGGTTCTGTGGTGTGCTCCTAGCCATTGAGATGATTATTTTTTGTGCGTGTGCTGATGGACTTGGATTGGAGCTAGTGGTTGGTGTGCAACGTATATTTGATTCTTAGATGATTACTTACACTGATTTGGTCTCCAGAACATAGCTTTTGTTTAATATTCTGATTTGGCGGATACGATATGATGACTATTTGTGTATCACGGGATAGGAAATTTGATGTTCTGGAGGGCGGAGCGATCGCATCTCGGGCAAGAAGACCGATCGATGTTGGTGGATTTGTAGTGCAGCTTGGTCTATGTGAAGATTATACTTCCAGCGTCTGTAAATCTGAGATTTTTGTATGGGGTTTGCTGCTCAATGTAATATTGTGGTGAGTGCCTGATGATGGGTTCTTGCTTTTTGTATTGGAGTGTCTTTGAAACTCAAGGTCCTTGTCCTCTGCAGGAGATGTGGTTTATTTTGTCTCATATTGTATGCCAATGATGAACATTCAATCAAAAGTGAGATATCTTTTTGAACCGATCCATAGACCATAAACTTCTCTTTGTTCGTTCATGGCAAGTGTTTCGCTGTGGTTAACAGTGCCACAGCCGCCTTGGCTATTTCTTCTTGTGATTGTGCTTGTTAGAATGAAAAGCCCTCATTGTGGCCATGGCCATACCGAAGCAGTTTCATAGCCAAAGTGATGGAAGCAAACTGTTTCATGTCTTGCATTTTTTTGGTAGATTATGTATGTTTGACTAAGAGCAGCAGATGTTTTCATCATACTACCTCATTCTGGGATTTTGTGCAAATTTTTAACCTTAAATTTGACTAGCAAAAATTATATGTAAATTATATTTTGCCAGCTAGTTAAATTTATGGTCAAACTTCGGCCCAAAATGCAAGGAGGGAATAATTATTCGTCTGTCTTGATAACCGTGTTGTACAATGGTGTCGTCAACATTTCTTGCAAAGCTAAGCTCCCCAGACTTGTTTAAATCCAGGCCTTATGGAGAATACATCCACTTCTTTTTTAATCCATTAGTGCATGTATCTAAGAGAAAATCCGGAACAAACGCAAGGTAATCATAGTGAGGATTATTAAGATGTGTGTGCAAACACAAACTACTATTTTGCAAGCATTCCAGAGCAGCCTAAAATCAAATCCTAGTGAGTACGATGGACCACTTCACCAGATGCAAGGCTCTCTCTCGTCAACACATTATCTATATCTGGGCCATTGTAGGTTGTGGGCCTCGGTGCGTCTCAACTACTGAAATTGCAAACAGTAGATGGGGCAGTGTGTGCAGGGGTGGGGTGGGAGTTGTGGACAAGTTTTTAGACCACCTTATAAGGGCAGCTCTCATGGTTCCTTGGATGAGGTGTTAGAAGATAGCTATGCTACATGTAGGACACATATGTGTATAGCGCGTGCGCTCACGAATTTAGCCGCGACTTATACTTTGACGCTTGGCGCGACCGCGACTAGTTTATGTTGTGTTTTTCTTCTTGTCATTTTTTCGCAAACTTACGCCCTCAAAGGACCATTGGACAGATATTGACAGTCTTCCTAAACCACTGGCATTGCGCATACACATTTACTAGTTTTAAGAAGGAGCTCTTGCACTGGCCATTGTGCTAGTTATTTATCAACAAACTCAGGGTACCCCTTATGGGGTAACCCCGTGTTGCTTCCACATATCAAAATAGTGCATGATCGCGCATTGAGATCGAACAATAATTGTTATTTGTAAAATTTTATCACTTGTTTATCCTCGAGGCTGAACATTTCCACTTCTAATTGCTACATTCGAAACGGCTACTACCCCATTATGCAGACCATTCGAAATGGACCGATGACTAGAGCACGCATACATGTCATCAAAACGGAGGTGAACTCACTCCTCTTGAAATTCATTATGCAGACCTATGAGACACGGCTACTACCTCATTCAAAAAAATTGTGCAAACTTAGGCATGAAGGCAACTATCATGGCGAAGCAAGAAAGAAAGCCCAAGGATCGAAAGTGAAGAAAGGAGAACAAGATGAGGATGAGGCAGGGTGGACAAAGATAGGCGATCGGACCATCCAACCAATCATCCGCGCAAACAACCAACCATACCCGAAGCTCCAAAAACGTACCCGGACAACGCCCGGACTGTCCGGCTACCTGTTACCTGGAGCATCCCGACGCCCGAGCCAACACTGAAGCGCACAACGCTTGGATTGTCCGACTTGAATTAGGTCGGACTATCTGGTCGGATGCCTGCGCGCAGTTTTTGGCCGAACTGACATGTATCTTATCCCATAGCTTACCCCTTCCTACCTAGACTATATATACCGTTCCCCATGCACTTTCTAGGGTTAGCAACGCATAATTAAGCTACTTGAGAGTGCTTTGCTCCGTGTATCTCCCCTTTGAGGGACAAGACCTCCAAATTGGAGAAGGATTCACTTGGATCATCAAGGCCCCCTACTAGGAAAAGGATTGCCCAAGTGAATCACCAAGGCCCCGATTTCTCCTTTAGATTTGGGGAAGATCTACCTCTCAAGATGTCATCTCCCTTAGGGAACTGGGAATAACTACCTTAGCTACCTATTTCCCCTTGTTGTGTCTCGTTCTTGTGTATCTTGACTTGGATCTTGCGTGGAGAGTGCATGTGTGATTGGATCTAGTTCTTGAGTGTTGTTCCCTTTGTGATTTAATGTGTTCTCGAGTGGGCCCCTTTCAATCCCATCCTCGTGGATTACCATCTGGCCTATCTTAACCTATCTTGGATGTGGTGGCGGTGATCGTTGTCAGGCAGGCATGCTCTTGTCACTTGGTATGTTGATTTGTTCCTTTATACTTCCGGTCTTTTTTCCTTAATTATGTTTACGAAGCAAAGTTTCGGCAACCTACCATAGTGCATTGAACGATATTAGGTTCTCAAATTCGTGAACACTTTTCAGATATGCGAACATTTTTTGAATTCATGAATATTTTTTATTTTGTAAAAACAATTGGCAATAGTTTTTCAAATTCATGAACCCGTTTCAAAGTCTTGATTTTTTTTAAAAACCGTGAACATTTGTCCAACAGATGATTTTTTTAAAAAAATCAGTGAATATTTTTCAAATTCGTGATTTTTTTTGAATTCATGAACTTTTTTCCAATCCCCTAAAAAAATAATTTTGTGAATTTTCTTAAATCCATGAACATTCTATAATGTGCCAAAAAGGAAAAACAAAGGATTTTCTACAATTTGAACAAAAGATTAGAAATTTATTCATACAATAATAAGACACCATTTTAAGAGGTTGCGCGTGCACTTGCACTGGTCACTGTGCTTGTTATTCAATACAAACTTAAAGGCAAGGAGATAATTTGACTATATATGTCGGCCTCTAGGTCTTAGCCGATCGAGATAAAACTACCTAAGAAAAATTGCGAAGACTGATTCTGCAATCAAAGGTGCCTGATGTCTCTGTGACATCCGTCCATACGTTGGTGCAAGGATCGTAGATTCGCACAGCTCGTGCTGGTTTGTGATAAAAAGAGCACTGAAAGAGTAGCCTTTCACCGTCATGTGTCATCCCCAAAGGGGTGTAGAGTTGGATATGTGTATCCATAGGGATTGCATACGTCTTGTCCCAAATGCCCTTATTTGAATCAGTGAGAAGCCATATGTCGGTGAACCGAGCCTTCGACGACTGAACCACACAAAGAGTACCCTTGAGCACAGTCATACAAATTTCCTTCCACAACTCGTAGACACCTTCTATTGGCGGGCCTTCAATCTTCGTCTTCCACTTCTCGCTCTCGAGGTCGAAGCAATATATATTCCGGTCTCCCTCGAGTGACCCTAAGGCGTGCAGGACGCCATTCACGACGGCCACACAGCTCGAGCTGCACGTTACACGGGCTGGGGGCGACGGCGCCGGTTTCCACCCGGTGTCGCCTCTTATGGCGCGGACCTCGCAGCTCACGCTGTCTATGAGACGGACCAACTTGTACTCGCCCGATGGGACAGCGCGTCCCAAGCCGAAGGCGACGTTGGCGAACCTGCAAATGTACCTCCAAGCGCTGAGCGGATCCAATTCCGACCACGACATGTCGAGCCGCGGGCAGGTGACCAGCACATCTCCGGTGGCCGGCTCAACCACGCGCGTACCGAAACGATCATTTACAACGCAGATGAGGTCACCACCGCTGAGCTTCCTGGTGCCACCTCCGTCGTGGATCACACGCACAACACCGCCGTTCATGCCCACCAACCGCAGCTCGGTGCCCTTGCCTCGGAAGGTGTAAACCGCGACGAGGGGCTCGGCGTGGCCGCGGGACTCGTGCGCGGCGACGAAGTCCGGGCCGGAGATGAGGGCGCACCACTCGCTGGAGACGCATCGGAATCTACACGCCGACCACACCGGCACTCTGGTGAGGATGTCGAAGATGATCTCGTCTGGTAACGAGACGGCGCCGGCAGTCGATCGAATCTCTGTGCTGCCGGCTGCGGCCGCGGCGGTTGACCTAGGATGGTGGTGGCGTCGTTTGGGCGAGGGTGGAACCGGTGATCGCTGAGGCGTCATGGTGGTGGTGAGCGGCCGCACGCTCGGCCACCGGCGTGGTCTCGATCGGTCGAGACGGCGCGACGAGGAGGACCTGATCCGTGGAGCGGTGGAGACTGGAGAGGTTGGCGAGGTTCTCATGGAGATGCCATCTAATGTCTACAATTGCCTCGTGGATCTGCTACACCCGATCGATCAGCAGCCTATGGAGGAGGTAAAGTAGGCTACGGGTTCAGGTAGCAATCCCATCGTGTCGGATTTAGACTCCGGTTTGTAACTTATCTATTTCTTTTCAGATAAAAAGGCTTCTTTTTTTGCAATTTTTCAGATAAACGCCGCTATCTCTGGATGCCCCAGGTTTTTTTTTTTGCGAGGAAAAGCTCACGCTTTCTATGAGGTCCTCACAGCTCACGATGTCTATGAGGTAGTAAAAGCATTTACAGCGGGATTTTACAAATCCGGCCCCTCAAACGCCCGTGGACATTTCTGGACACGGCTCATATTTACTTCTCCACAACCAACTTTCTCATGTTCCTTGCCTAAATTCATACAAAATCATGCACAATATATTGCTACGTACTACGTTCTATACTACTCATATTTCGTCGTCGTCGGAGATGGCCTGAGTCGCGTGCGCCGGAGCCTGAGCCAGGTGCACCACAGCCCGCGCCACCTCCATCTGCTGCCGACGGAGACGCCTGGCCTCCGCAATCGACTCCGAGCGGATGGAGTTCACGATGGCGTGCTGCTTCGGCCACACATCCACATCCTCCTGCATCGCCGGCGCCTCCTCCTCCCCTCATCTAGTGGCGGCTCCTGCTCCTCCTCATCTTCCTCGTCCACCTCCTCCTCCTCCTCCTCGAAATCCTCCTCTGGTTGCAGTGGTATCCCCGCTTCCCTCCAGATCCGGACCTGCTCAAGGAGGAAGATACGGTGCTTGATCGTGTAGTGGAGGTGGCGTGGGGCCATGGCTACTAGGCGCGGGTGGAGTGGAAAGTGGTGGTGGCGGCGTCAGCGGACTGGAGGAGGAAAATGTCGATGGATGGTAGGGTTTCGGTGATGCCGATCGACTTAAATAGTCGGAAAATGCACTATGTCGCCCGCCAGCGCCACCGGTCTGACGGAGGGGACGAGCTTCGGACCGTCGGGTTTGAGGGTGTTTCCGGCTGGGACCCCTTCGCCGGTCCGACGTGGTGGGCGTGCCCGGGTGCGCCCGAGTGCCCCATATCCGCTCCATATTTGAGCTAGATATGAGGGGTGCCGGTCAGTCTGGGCGTTTGAGGGCTGTTTGAGAGGCCCGCCTGGGCATATATGAGACCAGTTTGAGAGATCTGACTGTAGATGCTCTATAAAGCGATCATGTTTTGATAAAGAAAAAAGTAAATGACATATCATTGCGAAAAGACAAAATATAAATTGTGAAGAGCTCTTTGATTCACAAAATTCTCAAAACACATGAATGAAAAAAAAACAGACAAGAGTGTCAGATCCTTTTGAATCCTACAGGATTGGATTGAAAATTACATGAATTTTTCCCTAGTGAATGTTCGACATCACACATAAGATAAGGGAATTGTAACAAGAGGTTCGAGTGGAAATTTCCTCAAAAACTTAGTGAAATGCAATCTCCTCCCCCGCCCCCCAGGCCCACATATTCAGGTGCGCGCACCTAACCCATCACATCTCTAATGTCACAGTAGGAAAAAAAACTATGAAACACCGGAAAAACAGGTGATCACTGCTCATTCACTCCACGTAAAGGGAATTTGCCATCACCAGAAACATCTAGTCGGAACTCTGTCTTGGATCACGTGCCAAACTAACACTTTGTTCTTCAAAGGAATAGACAATCTCCGCAGAAACTGCGTGTGAGTGTCAATTACCAATATAAATAGGGAAACGTTTACAAACGGTGCACCGGTCGAAGCTTCGGTCAGTCCCGCGCACGCCGCTCGATCGCGTAGCAATCCAGCGCTCCCGCATCTCTCGATCCATGTTTGCATGTTGGTTTTCTCTTTCTTGGCCCATCACGTGACCTTGGCCCACCACATTTACTTCGTCAGCTCTATTTTCGCCAACCGCTCAAGCTGTGGGGTGGGAAAAAGAGCTACAACCGCAGGGACGAAGTTGCATCCGTTTTCGCCAACCGCATGGACGAATTATGCTACAATTGTCGTCGGATTTTGCTACAACCGACAAGGAAATTTGCTACATCAATTCATGGCATGGATGCGGCCCGCGACAACGACGATGATTTTGCTGCAACTGTCGTTGTCTTTTGCTACGACCAGCGTGTTTATTTGCTACATCCATTTTAATGGTGATGATTGGTGGTCGACATTCGTGCAGATGACTGGGAAAATGATTTTTGCTGCAATTGTCGTCAGATTTTGCTACAGCTGACGAAGAAATTTGCTATATCAATTCATGGCAGAGATGCACCCGTGACAACAATGACGATGATTTTGGTTGCAGATGTCGTTGTCTTTTGCTACCACCACCGAGTTTTTTTGCTACATCTATCTTAATTGTGATGATTGGTGGCCATCATTCATGCAACCCTGTGCAGCGAGCGTTGATGGTGGAAAAAAGCTTCAACCAGCATGGGAAAAAGTTTCAACCGACGCGAGAAAAAGCTTCAACGGGGTGTGAGTGGTGCCGCTAAGAATTGCGGCCGGCCCAGAGCTTCGTCTCCCCGCGCCCCGCCTCCTCGACTCCCGGCCCCGCCGCCTCGCTGGCCGCTCGCCGGAGGGCGCCGCCACCGTCGGGTCTCCACCACATCCATCGTTTTTTTTCCAACTGGACCCCATCCATCATTTTTTCCAACTACTCAGAGCGCCGACGAGCTACTACCTCGACCGGCAGCCACGGCAGCGGAGCACACAGATGCTAAAACCGGCTGGGGACGGAGCTGCAATCGCGTACTGTTTTTGCTGGAACAGGTAACGGCGGCGATCTGCTGGGGTCACCACGACAAGTTGGACTGGAGTGGGCGGGGTGATGCTGCAACCACGGATCACCTTTGCTGGAACCGGTGCAGTGTTTTGCTGGAAGTAGCACCCAAAAATGCTTCCATCGGAGTCGTTTTTGCTGGACCAACAGATTTTGCTACATCTGACATCGTTTTTTGCTACAGCATGCATCATTTTTTGCTGGAACTAGTCAAGTGTCTATCTTCCACCCAGGGAGAAAATGCTTCAACCGTTTGTGGAAAAGCTTCATCCAGCTAGAGGAAAAGTTTCAGAGTGGCATGAGGAAAAATCTTCCACCGCGGGAAAAAGCTTCAATGGTGGAAAAAGCTTCAAACAGCAATGGAAAAGCTTCAACCGCCAGGAGAAAAAGCTTCAAGTGGTAATGACAAAAAAGCTTCAACCGGGGGCGCTGGGCGGATGATCGGTGGCGACGAGGACGGCGACCGACGACTGGGGCCACGAGGACGGCGATTGGGGGCGAGGACGGCGACCGGGCGGCGACAAGGACAAAGATCGGCAACCGGGGGCGAGGACGGCGACCTGGTGGCAACAAGGACGGCGACCGGCGACCGGGGGCGAGGGCCGCGAGCCGGCGACGAGGACGGCGACCGGGGGCAAGGACGGCGACCGGCGGCAAGCTGGTGATGTGTCCATGGTGGATGCCCTGCACGAACAGCGCCGCGGGGACGAAGGATGCCATTGTCGTTCGTGCGCGAGGAAGAGGGCGATAGAAGGGCGTGATCTAACGGCCCTGGGCAAAATAATCTGACGGTGGGTAGCCGACCGGCTGAATCGTTCGGCCGGCGCACCGGCGCAGATCGCTGCCCATATAAATATCATCGCATCGTAAAAAGATTTAGCAGTGTACCGATGATTGCCTTGTCAAGTCCCACCGCACCTCGTCGACAGAACGAGAAATGTGTGTTCATTAGCTAGCATATCCAGCAAACGAGCCCACACTTCTGCGAGAGCATGCTGTGAATTTTCAACCAAAACCAAGACATGTCCATTTGATGCATTGCGCGCACGAGCACGTTTGTTCAAACGTAATGCCCCTGCAAACTATGCCAATGTACAGTTGCACGCACACCTGGAAGTTTTAACCACCGATAAGACTTCATCATAATGAAGCAGCAATTTCTGGCATGTTGGAGACGGGGGCAGTTTTCAAGATGTTCGAGACGACCCTGCCGGTATGTTCTTCGATGCGCAGCTACCGTGCCCGTGATCATCTTCCTGTTGCTGTTTCGAGTGCCAAGTATACAAGCCAGTGGATCCTCCACAAATAATCTCCGCAAACTTAAACATGGTAGAAGCAGGCGCTTATTACTGTTGGGTTTGGCTATCCGGCCTCTTGTACTACAGGAAAAATGACTAGGTTTCTTTGTTCATTAATTAAGGATGTAGACTACTACTCCCTCCATCCCATAATGTAAGAGTACTGCCGGGGTGCTGGTCCACGGGCACCTATGGGACCGGCGGACCGGGTCCCTTTCGGTTCGGCGGGGGCGGAGGTCGTGCAAAGAGCAGATCGAGGCGAAGCACGCGAGCGATTTACCCAGGTTCGGGCCGCACGGATGCGTAAAACCCTACTCCTGCTTTGTGATTTTGTATTGATTTCTAGCTCGGGAGCGCGGAGTGCTACAGTACACACCGGCGGCTAGCAAGACCGAGCGTGAGTGTTCGAACTGGCTAACCCCCTCTCTACGTTGCACACGGGCCTCCTTTTATATGCTCAAGGGGTTACCAACAGGTGGCAACGGAGGTAAAGGGCAAAAATGAAAAGGTGCTGTGATAGGTACAGCTACCTGTTACAGTGTATCATACCTAACCCTGACGGCAGGGGACAAGGGCATTAATTGCCCGTCTGTGTCGCCTAAACAGTACCGAAAGGGACCGCTAGGGACGCCACCGTTTGCCACGATGGTTATCTTGTCAGCGCCTGCTTGCCACCGCGCACCCCTAGCTGCACGGCCTCCTGCCACGTGTGCTTGGGAGGGTCCTAAAGCGACACGTTGGCGGATGTGCTGGAGCGCGGGCACGAAGTGGGGGTTTCCCGCGGCAAGCTCCTTGCCGCGGTCGTCGTCTTGTCGTGTTCGGGAGCTTGTCGCTCACCGGGCCTTGCCGGGACGCGTGGCGCGTCACGGCAAGGTTTCTTGGTGTGCCTTGGTTGGCCTTCCCGGCAAGCTCCTCTTGCCGGGGTTTTGTTTCCTTCCCGGCCAGCTCCTCTTGCCGGGGCCTTGGTTTGAGTACTTTGTCCTTGGATGGTCTTCAAAGTAGCCGCGGAGGGTCTTGGCGATCACTCGGCAAGCCTTGCCGCGGGATGCTGCGACTGTCCGTGCACAAGTTCGGGATATTAGGGTACCCCTACTCTAGTACACCGACAGGAGCCCCCGGGCCTGGGCCAGACACGGTGCCGAGCGCTGTTGGGCCAGGCCCAAAACAGTGCACGGGCACGCGCGGCCTAGGTCACGCCGCATATCTCTTCCGCTTCCACCGCGCACGCCCAGAACGGCACGCGTTGAACGCGGCGTCGTGGGAGAGGTCGTGGGGGTTTCTTTATTCGGAAATGCGGAACGTCCGCCTCCTCCTCCTTTATAAGCAGGGGAAACAGGGGCAGTTCGCACATTCGTCCGTTGTTTTTCCAATCTCAGAAACCTCCGCCGCTCCCTCGCCTTCCCAGAGCAGAGAGAGAGAGAGCAGCGCCCCGCCCCCCATTGCCGCCAGCATCACCAACGCCGTCGGCCTTCTCCACTGCTTCCGCCATGGCTCCGAAAGCCGACAAGGGGAAGGCCGTGAAGTCGACCGAGGCGCAGCGGCTCGCGGCGCTGCG
>NC_041390.1:101527423-101569794 GCF_002162155.2 Triticum dicoccoides
GCACAAAGGTACTCCCCGCCATTTCTTGGAAGAAGGCTCCGAACGGATATCCCTTTTTTGCTCTGTTCTTCTATTGCAGGCTCTGTCCGCCCTTCTCAGATTTCTTCTGCGACATCATGAATGCGTACGGATTTCATTTCCTTGACTTCACCCCCAACGCCGTCTTGACAATGGCAGTTTTCGCACACCTCTGCGAAAACTTTGTCGGAGTCCTTCCCAACCTAGCCCTCTTCCGTCACTTTTTCATACCCCGAGCAGAGAGAGGAGAGTCTCTATCCGGCGGGATTGCCTGGATCTCAAGGCCCGGCAAGAAAGAGACCTATCTGGAGGGAGAATTCCACGGCAAGTGGGAGGAATGGAGAGCTGATTGGTGCTGGATTGACGAGGAGAGCCCGCAGCCATTCACCGTCCGACGCCGAACCCCAGTAGCACGCGGCAGCGATTGGAGTGACATGGCTCCGGAGGACGCCAGGCTGAAGATTGCCGTCACCAGGATCCTGCGCCTGAGGCTTGCCGGGCTTACTGTTGGCGCTGTTGGCGCAGACTTCCTTCGCCGCCGCATCGCCCCCCTGCAGGAACGGGGGAGGCCCACTTGGGAGTTCAAGAACGCGGCAGACATTATGAGGCTGCGGCCAGGCCTCAATTACAACTTCACAGTCCTGGAGCTCAACGCGATGCTGCAGGAGCTGTTCAAATATGACCCCCGGCATCCCGAGGTGTTCAGGTTGCCGGGGGGCGTCGTGCCTTTGTGCAACAATTCCGCGCTCGACCGCATCCGCGCAATGATGCCGGAGTGCGATTCGCACGGGATTGTGCCAACTTGGCAGGAGCCTGCAGACGAGGTCGTGCAGCAATTCTTCGACGACTTGGTGGAAGTGCCAATCCGCCTCAACGAGAAGGACGGCCTCACCCGCAACACCACGGATGCGGAGATGGCGCTCATCGCCACTAGGCTGGAGGAGGCAGCGGCAGCCGCAGCCGCGGGCGAGTTCGGGTTCATAGTGGAGGAGGCCGATGCAGCAGAAGCGGCAAGCCGTGCCGAGCGAGGGGAGCCTGCCGGCAAGAAGGGGCTTGCCGGGCAAGACACCGAGCCGAGCGAGCCCACCAAGGACACGAGCGGCTCGTTGCAAATCGACTCTTCTTCCGCCTCGTCTTCAGACGGCCCACCAGAAGCAGAGCCTCCATCCCCACCAAGAAGGCGCCTCCGCAAGGTTGGTGATGTGGCAGAGCGGTAAGCGGGCCAACAGTCGCCACGCCGCGTGACACGCTCGACCACGGCAAACACCGTTGCCGCGGGAGCGCCTCATGCTACGACGGCAACTGGAGCGGAGTCTAGCCGGACCACCGCTTCAGTCCCTGCCGCTACTCACACCGCGCCAACAGCCGAAGCGGGGTCGTCTCAGACCGCCGCCACTGCTCCCGCCAAGCGGTCAAGGGAAGCTTCTCCTCCGCCTCCTCGCGCCGGGCGCGCGCCAGGCTTCGACTTCTCCGTGTTAAGCTCCGACGAGGAAGAAGAAGAAGAGTAAGCTTCTCTTGTTGTACTTGCATTTCTTCAACTCTTGCTGTTGGTCTTGTTTCTCACTCGCTTTTCCCTGAATCTGTTCCTCTTTAAGACTCTGGCCCAGAGAGCGGCAAAGAGAGCTAAGGCCCCGGTGATCATCATCGAGGACGAGCCCACTGCGACAACAGGTGGCGCGCCCGAGACAACCTTGCCGGAGCCGGCGACTTTCCTCCATGGCAGCCCCCAACGTAAGTGTGTGAATTATTTTCCGCGGCGAGGCGCGCATGGGTACTTGTCTTTACTGATATCTGCTTGTTGACTTGTGTAGGAGCCGAGCAGCCCCACCAAGAGCCAAGGGAGATTCCCCCGACAAGGGAGAATTCTTCGGCAAGGGAAGGCTTCCCGGTGAGGGAGAAGTCTCCGGCAAGGGAGGATTCTCCGGCAAGGGAAGGCTTCCCGGTGAGGGAGAAGTCTCCGGCAAGGGAGGGTTCTCCGGCGAGGGACAGCGCCAGCGGCCCCCCAACCACGGAGACCACAACCGCAGAGCCTGGTGCAGGTACTCCCCTTGCTTCAAAACTTCCCTTGGATCCTTCTTTTCTTGGTCTTTATGAGTTTCTGCTGGATTCTGTTTGACTCTTCTCCCCTTTTCCGGCCGTCAGATCCATCCGCTGCGGAGCAGATGGAGACAGAGGTCGCCGCCGATGAAGCTGCCGGCGCTGGAGATGCCACCGGCGCAGAGGCCGCCAAGGCTGACGCCGCAGAAACTGGCGAGGAATCTGGCGATCGTACTGACGGCCCAGAGGCCGCAGGAGCGCCAGGCGCTACGCCGACCGCTGACCCATCCGCCGAAGCCGCAGCGCCAAGTTCCAAGGATCCCCAGCCGGGCGTTTATCTGAAGGCCGGCGACGACGTCTTCATCAATCTTCCCTGGGCATCAAGCTCCAGAGCGCCGGTCGAGGGGGAAGTCTTCGACGGAGAAGTGCTCGCCTCCGCGGGGCTGAAGCTGGTCGACGCGCCAAGCAGCAGCAGCAACGAGCCCGAAGAAGAGCGACTGCTGCGCAGGTTGATGTCGCTCTACCGCGCGCGACAAGCCAAGCTAGAGTCCCGCGAGGCGCTTGTCGCGAAGGCGGGAGCAGACATTGAAAAGCGCGCGGAAGAGCTCGGGGGTTTCCACCGGGAAGCCCTCCGATCCCTGGCGGAGGAGCGGGAGCAGCTCGCTGAAGCGCGGAAGGTCTTTCTCCTCGAGAAGGCTGAAGCCGAAGAGCGCCAACGACTTGCCGCTGTGAAGCTAGCCGCGGAAGAGGGCAAGCTGGCGCAGCGGAAGGTCAATCTCGACACCCATGAGGAGGAGCTTGCCTCGCGCGAGGAGAAGCTTGGCGGAGCCCTCAAGCAAGCGGAGGACGCTGCCGCCGCTGCTGAGTCCGCCAAGGAGGAGTTGAAGACGAAGGTGGCGCAGCTGGAGGCCGATCTCTCCGAGAAGGGCAAGGAGCTCAGCGCCGCCAAGGTCTCCAACGTGGATCTTGAGTTGAAGCTAACCACTTTGACCAAAACTCTGGACAGCGCCAAGAAGCGGGAGGCGGCCTTGAAGGAGGAAATCAAGGCCGACAAGGCGCTGCTGGAGAGCGCTCCCACCGCCCAGAACACCTTCAGATCCCCAAGCAACTAGCTGACGAGTCGCGTGAGATCTGCGCCGGAGCCCTCGAGAAAGTGGAAGGTGGCCTTCCGCAATCCGGGCCTCCGCCTCACCAACATGCTCAGGTCCTTGCCGCCAGAAGCTGATCTGGAGGAGCTCAAGGCCCTTGTCGCACCCATTGTGGACAAGGTGAGCGGGATCAAGCGGGTCGAAGGCGATCGCGTAGATTAGGCCGCCCATTTCTTCTTTTCTTGTCGCTGCCCATCATGTCATGAAAACAATCTGTTAGAGCTGCGACAAGCTATCTTTATAATGTAACTTGGTTCTGGGCAATGATTGCAACGTTACTCCCTTTACTTGATTCCTCCCTTTGTATGTTTTTGCCCTACGCTTTTAGGGAACTTACCGGTGCAGGCACCTGAGCCGCGAGCGCTGAGTGCGGAACGTCAGCAGCCTGCTGGCGGTGCTGCTACCGGCAAGAAACCTTGTCGCAACTAGTTGCAGCTTACTTAAGTTGCTGAGCGAACTCGAAACAAAGTAAGGGCGCTAGCGGCTCACTTAAGTTGCTGAGCGGACTCGAAGCAAAGTAAGGGCGCTAGCAGCTCACTTAAGTTGTTGAGCGGACTCGAAACAAAGTAAGGGCGCATCTGGCTACGAGTTGGTTCCTCCGCGCACAGGTTTCTCATACAAAGTGTGGTCGTTCAAGGGAGATAACTTAAAATTTAAAAAATTTGATTGCTCAAACTTTGGCAACTTAGCTTTTCTGTTGTTTGCTTCTCGGCAAGGCGAAACTTTCTTAAACGACGCCTGGCCCATACCATCCATCGTCTTCTCCTTTCCCCCCCGGCAAACTTGTGGGCGAGGGGAACCTTGCTTTCAAAAGGAAGAAGAGACAATACAGATATGGAGCTTTATGGCTCGTTATTGCTTACCGTGGAGTAGGCGCTGCACAGAATGTCAGATCATATATGCCAGAAAGTAGAAAGCATAAAATTGACAAAATGTGCGGAGCACATGAGGTTTACTTATGCACGGGATCTGCGCCCGGCTTTGTACAAAGGATCACATGCAACAGCGGCAAGACTTGTACAAAACGTGGTTGCTGGAACAGGTTCCGACAACCGCGCCTTACGGGTAAAACTTACGAAGATGCTCAATGTTCCAGGAGTTGCTCACCGGAATGCCATCTTCGGTCTCAAGGCGGACAGCGCCAGGCCTAGTGACTCGTTTCACCCGGTAAGGGCGTGTGCCGCTACCGGCAAGAAACTTTGTCGCAACTAGTTGCAGCTCACTTAAGTTGCTGAGCGAACTCGAAACAAAGTAAGGGCGCTAGCGGCTCACTTAAGTTGCTGAGCGGACTCGAAGCAAAGTAAGGGCGCTAGCAGCTCACTTAAGTTGTTGAGCGGACTCGAAGCAAAGTAAGGGCGCAACTAGCTATGAGTTGGTTCCTCCGCGCACAGGTTCCCCCTACCTGGCGCGTCAGAGATGCCGGGGTGCTGGTCCACGGGAACCTATGGGACCGGCGGACCGGGTCCCTTTCGGTTCGGCGGGGGCGGAGGTCGTGCAAAGAGCAGATCGAGGCGAAGCACGCGAGCGATTTACCCAGGTTCGGGCCGCACGGATGCGTAAAACCCTACTCCTGCTTTGTGGTTTTGTATTGATTTCTAGCTCGGGAGCGCGGAGTGCTACAGTACACACCAGCGGCTAGCAAGACCGAGCGTGAGTGTTCGAACTGGCTAACCCCCCCTCTACGTTGCACACGGGCCTCCTTTTATATGCTCAAGGGGTTACCGACAGGTGGCAACGGAGGTAAAGGGCAAAAATGGAAAGGTGTTGTGGTAGGTACAGCTACCTGTTACAGTGTATCATACCTAACCCTGGCGGCAGGGGACAAGGGCATTAATTGCCCGTCTGTGTCGCCTAAACAGTACCAAAAGGGACCGCTAGGGACGCCACCGTTTGCCACGATGGTTATCTTGTCAGCGCCTGCTTGCCACCGCGCACCCCTAGCTGCACGGCCTCCTGCCACGTGTGCTTGGGAGGGTCCTAGAGCGACACGTTGGCAGATGTGCTGGAGCGCGGGCACGAAGTGGGGGTTTCCCGCGGCAAGCTCCTTGCCGCGGTCGTCATCTTGTCGTGTTCGGGAGCTTGTCGCTCACCGGGCCTTGCCGGGACGCGTGGCGCGTCGCGGCAAGTTTTCTTGGTGTGCCTTGGTTGGCCTTCCCGGCAAGCTCCTCTTGCCGGGGTTTTGTTTCCTTCCCGGCCAGCTCCTTTTGCCGGGGCCTTGGTTTGAGTACTTTGTTCTTGGATGGTCTTCAAAGTAGCCGCGGAGGGTCTTGGCGATCACTCGGCAAGCCTTGCCGCGGGATGCTGCGACTGCCCGTGCACAAGTTCGGGATATTAGGGTACCCCTAATCTAGTACATCGACAAGTACTGTGAAAAACGCTTTTATGTTATGAGACCAAGAGAGTAGACTCCTTGGATCTAACAAGCTACAAATAAAACTAAACTTACAACATTTGCACTTGATTTGGCGTTGTTTGCTTCATACTCCTCCAACATCTTCATAACTTTCTTCTTCACCATTTTTGTGAGTTCCTCCTTCGACCTTTCAGTAAAAGCGTTGTCCACATACGAATGGCGTTGGCGCCACCTGAAGACTGGATTCTACTGATGCTCGTCACTGAACAATTGATCAGCTACGTAGTGCCTTCTTAGAACTTCAACCGGTGATTTGTTAGTGCTATGGTTATTAAGTATTCTGTGAATGGAGCAAATTGTTAGTTCAAACAGTCGAGTCTGATACTGAGGAAAAACCGTAAAGCATCGTTAGTTCGCAAACTACACATTTTTGCTATCTCCCACTTTGTGTGCTCTTGTCCATGCTCAAAAACTATTGCAGCAAAATCCTTCTGGAGGACATAACACTGCATCTTCAAGTACAAGGAAAAAACAACCTTAAATATAGCTTCATGGAATTAGCACTTCCAGTGCAAAAGAAAAAACTTTGGTTCATGGACAACGTATAGAGAAAGAGTCAACCCATGAAATGATTTCTAAGATTGAGTCCATGTTCATGTCCAGACCATGTTTTACGGCACAAACTAGGAGGAACATACTAGCAGGTTTAGTCAAAACCCCAAATTTGCAAGGTTCTACTACTTGTTAGTGCCTATAATATAACATAAATGCTTTTACAGACGACATTATCATTATCAATATTAATTTACAGGGGGAAGTGGCTGGTTAAAGCCTTTAGGTTTACCGCAAGTGTAGCCCAACATCAGTATTCCAGGAGGAATACTGCATAAATTTGAAGCAAGCAGTGAGCTCCGATGCGATTGACAGATCAAGCTTTGGGCACCCTGTTCAGAAAAGCAAAGTACGGGAGAGTGGAATTTCTACCATGCACGGGACCTCCCGTGCATGCATGCACATTTTTTATTTTTTTTCTATGGGCCCACTGACACGTGTTATTCTCTAGTCATTAAGTTTCATTCAAACAAATAGATGCCTAGTACATTTTAAAATAAAAATTTGTTTTACTTTCTGTTTACACAAATGTGTTTTTTCGGCAAGATCTTTAAAACAAGACCAATATTGAATATGTTTTTTGAAATTAAATTTTTTTGACAACTAAATCACTGGGCTTCAAACTTGTTTCATCAAAATTTGCTAATTCCATGGGAAAAGTTCAATAATGTTTCTGGTGACGTGGCCTTTGAAACAAAAACATTCTTGAATATATTTTGACAAGATTTGAAATTTAAGTCTTCAAACATGATAAACATTATGAAACTATTAACCCCAAAAAAGATTATGAAACATTATGCAACCATCAATGACGTTTCTTTATTGTGAGTGACTGATTGGAATGACCATATTGATGGGATACGGCAGATGGATTGAGCAATAATAATAAAGTATGCATGCATGAAGGTGAATCTCCAACAAAATCAACGGCCAGCACATGCACGAGATATCCCGTGCATGGTAGATATGCTTTTTTCCAAAGTACGGCCTCCTTCTAGGTTTCATTGAGTACCGAGTTGAGTTTTCCCCTAGAATTTGTGTGCTGGCAGGTCTTGGTGCCAGGGAAATCTGTAGTGACCATACTTTGTGGATCATGAATTTTCCCGCCGATGTAGCCCGTGCAGTGGCAGGCGATTCCGCCAGGACCACGGGTTAATGTAATGCTAGGTGTTCCATGTCAAAAAAGAAGTATTCCAGGAGGACGTGGAAGTGGAACCCCAAGCATTTTCTGAACTGCACAAGAGAGTATAAGTAAGCATGTGCATGTATGATATGAACGGCGAGTCGCCGCAGCAGTAAACTAAAAGGTATTACTTTTGTAGCTCTACTATGTACAATACTTGTGCACTCAAGGTTATTTGCCTCTTTTTTCCTGAATCAAAATAGGTGTTCGATTTAGGTGGTATTTTGTTTTGCACAACATACCAAATGTGTGGGGCATAGGCTCAGAAGTATACCAACTAGTACCCCTGTTTTCAAATAAGTGACATATTTTGTGCATAGCTAATTTGGTTGTTCCTCCATAGCCAGGCCCAGGGCTGATTTATGGTTTAAGCGGGTCACAAATTTGATGCATCCCAGGCTACCAAACATGCCAAATTTGCATTCTTAGAGAATGTATGGGTTGCATGCAACCTACCAAACATGACTTGAGTAGAAACATGGTTGCTCTGACAAGCAATTCGAGGTATGTAGCTGTACAAATTATATCAACAATTCATAGCATATACCAGGTGTGCGCCATCGTTATAGTTTGCATACAGTCGTCCTTTTTGAAAATTTCAGGTTCTATAACAAGGCATCCTTAGAGCCAAGGTATTTGCTATGCATTCTTCCAAAGGTCGTTAGGCTGCATTGTCCATAACAATGAAACAAACGATGGGGAGGTACTCCTCCGTACCAGTGCATTAGGCACATTACGAAGATCGGATAATTCTAAAATGCTTAGGCAGGATGCATTAACTCCCCACCTCGTTCCTTGTTTCTTGCTATGAAAAAGGAATCATCCAATAGGGGACATGGGGCATGTATGTCTTCAATTAATTGAGACTACCTAGTACGACATGCATTGGTCAGTTCATTGCATTCAATAGTATTAATTAATTAGCAAATAAACATTAAGTTCTTTTGTTTTCTCCTCATCTTGATCGTGGTGCACAACCTAAGATGACTGATGCACCAATACAGATCGAGGGAGTAGCAAGCCTAAATTATTGAACTTTTGGGAGTGCCAACCATTTTTTTGTTTTTTTTACCTCAAAAAACCTCTTTATTCATTAGAAAATAATGTTACATCGTTCACCATAAGAGGTACAATAGAGGGGGCAGGATCATCAAGCCAGACCCTACGAACTTGGAACTTTGCCAATTGTGCCAGTTCATGAGCTACAGAATTTGTTTCCCTAATGGCATGCTCGTATTTAACCCTAACAAAATCATGCTCCATGGAAGAACAATCATGGAAGATCGCTGCAACAATACCTGTAGGTGGTCTCTCATTCTTCAAAACTTCTATTAATTCTAGATTGTCTGAGCTCACAATAACTCTATTACACCCTATTGATTCCGCTAAGAGCAAACCATTCTTGAGGGCTAACGCTTCAACAGAAAGAACATCTTGAACTAGATCCAACTTTACATTACTTGTAGCGATAAATTTTCCTTTCTTATCTCGAATGACAGCGCCAGTAGTTCCCCTCAAATAGTCTGGATCAAATGAATCATCCACGTTTATCTTAACGCAATCACCTGTTGGTGGAGTCCAAATCTCCTTTCTCACTTTTGCATTAGGAACCGCAGCAGACCTAAAATTTGAACACAACACTCGGATTGCCATTGCGGATTTTTCAGTGGATTGCACCTGAATATCACGAGTAATTTGCCTCCTTTCCCCCCATAAATACCAACAGGACACCGCAACAAGCTCTGGAGATAGAGTTTGTCCTAAAATTGATGAGTGAACAGTGATAGAGTACAACAACTCCTCCAAGATTGTCTGTCCATGAAGATGTACCAGACATGCTTTCTCAATTAGATCGTGAATACCCAGAGCTTCCCAAACATGCTTTCCTCGGGTACACTTGAAAAGGAGGTGCTTAATGTCTTCCGCTCCAATCTCACACACTGGGCATTGTCCACTCACTTTGATATGGCGGTTCGCCAGGGTGACCCGACAAGGAATAGTATTATGCATAGCTCTCCAAAGAAAATTTTTAACCTTTGCCGGCACATTAAGTCCCCAAATCTTACCCCAAATTGGATGAGGTTTCATACCAATTACTTGGTGACCTATGTTTAACCTTTGACCATACTTTCCTTCCCATTCTGCATAATATGATGATCGCACATAGAAATGTCCTTCCCATTCTGCATAATATGCTGATCGCACATAGAAAAGGCTCGTACGAGTCAGGTTCCAAGCAACAAAGTCTTGCATACCCGAGGAGGATAAAGGGATAGCAAGAATTCTTTGAACATCAACTTCCCAGAAAGTCTGTTTCACTAGGTCCACATCCCAGTGATTTGTGTCGGGATCAATAAGGTCGCTCACCCTATTAAGAATGTTGTGGCCCCTTCTAGTTATAACTTTACATGATGGACTATTTAGTATCCATTCGTCGTTCCAAATACCAATATTAGTCCCATCTCCCACACGCCATATATGACCTCGTTCTAAGGTATTAATCCCAGCCCATATACTTTGCCAGGTGAAAGAGCTCCCTTTTTTCAACTCTGCATTCAATAGATCTCCTGAAGGAAAATACCTAGCACACAACACACTAGTGCAAATAGATTCAGGATTCTCTATTAGTCGACATGCTTGCTTTGCTGACAAGGCTAGATTAAAGCAGTGGATATCCCTGAAGCCCATTCCCCCTAGTTTCTTTGGAATGCACATTTTCCACCAAGCTAGGCAATGCATCCGTCTATGATCCGCATCATCGCCCCACTAATATTGTGACATTCCGTCAGTGATCCCTTTGCAGATTTGTTTTGGGATTTTGAAGACAGACATCGCGTACGATGGTATCGCCTGTGCAATCGCTTTTAGAAGCACTTCTTTCCCACCTGAGGACAAACTATTTTCTTTCCAGCTAATTAGTCTCTTTAACACTCTATCAACAAGGAACTGGAAATTATCACTTCTGTCTGCACCAACGATGGCCGGCAATCCAAGATATTTATCCGTCAATGCTTCAGTCATTATATTGAGAATTGTGCAAACACCGCTCTAACTTCGGGCATGGTATTTGGGCTAAAGAAAATACTCGACTTTTCGTCACTCACTAATTGCCCCGATGCCTTGCTATAATCAGATAGAATCTGTGTCAAACAATTAGCATTGCCAGTCGTAGCTTGCATTAAGATCAAGGAATCATCCGTGAAAAGGAGATTAGAAATTGCTGGCACATCTCTACAAACTTGAACTCCTTTAAGTTGTCCACTCCATTCCACATGCGATAACAGGGAAGTAAGACCCTCAGTGCACAGAAGAAAGAGATATGGGGACAAGGGGTCACCCTGACGCAAGCCCCTTGAAGGAATAAATTGCTCACTTTCCTCAGTGTTAAATCTGACATGATATCTCACAGAACGAACACAAGCTATGATCATACGAACCCAATTTTTAAGGAACCCCAGCTTGAGCATGATCTTTTCAAGAAAATCCCATTCAACACGGGCATACGCCTTATGCATATCAAGTTTCACCGCGCATAAACCGGTCTTACTTTGTCTCCTTTTTTTGATAGTGTGAAAACTTCATACGTAACCAAAAAATTATCCATAATCAACCGTCCAGGGACAAATGCACTTTGAGTGGGTGAAATAATATCTGGCAGGATATTTTTCATTCTTGCAGCAAGCATTTTTGAGATAACTTTGTAAACGACATTACAAAGACTAATGGGACGAAATTGAGTAACCTTCTCAGGTGATTTTGTTTTGGGAATCATCACAATTATCATGTCTTTCCAACCCTCCGGGATTGTGTATGTATTCACTGCATTAAAAACTTCATCAATCAGATCTTCCCCCAAAAGATGCCAAAACTGTTTATAAAATACTGCATGCAGACCACCGGGTCCGGGCGCTTTGAAATCCCCAATACTGAACAACGCCTTTTTCACTTCCTCATGCGTAAAAGGGGCAACTAGAGTTTCATTCATGGCTCTCGAAACCTTATGGGGCACCTTGTCCAGGACATTGTCCTGCATCTCGGATGGTTCAAACGTGAACAACTGACGAAAGTAAGACACAATATGTCGCCGAAGCTCATTTCCCTCCTTCCATACCCCGTGTCATCCAACAATCTTTTAATCATATTTCTCTTCTTACGCGCTGTAGCGGCATTATGAAAAAAGCAGTGTTGTGGTCTCGATGCATCAACCAGTTAGCATGCCCTCTTTGAAGCCAATGAATCTCCCACTATTAGGGAAAAGGCTACTAACAGCGCGGGTTTTAGGTGTATCAGTAGCGCGGGTACCGGCGCTACTATTAAGACGCTACAGCTAATAGTTAGTAGTAGCATGGGAGGAACCCGCGCTACTATTAACTTTGTTAGTAGTAGCGTGTGCCACCCACGCTACTGCTATTACAGACTCGCGCTACTACTAATGAAGTAGTAATAGCGTGCCTACAATACCAGCGCTACTAGTATCCTAAATACTAGTAGGGCACTTTTTTCCCAACACTACTATTAGCAAATTAGGAATTAAAAAAATAAAAATAGATGCAGTATTCATGAATGGAGATCAGAGACACGTCCAAGTGCAAAATAAATTTCACAGAACCATCTTAACACTTGTAGTGTTCATGGATGCATCAGTCAACATCTCAACTCGAAGAGATCACGAGCACACACACAACCATCATCAAAAGGTTGGTACCTTCCCTAGCGTTTTACCACCAACCTAACCAGACCACTTCTCTAGATGTATGTACAAAGCGTCGAGGTCCTCCACCTCGGTGACGTCCGGACGGTGGCGTCGAGGTCCTCCACCCCCGGGACCTCCTGCGTCGCAATCACCTGGACGATAATCTGTATGACGCGGTCGCGGGGCTTCACGGTGAAGTCTGCCTCCGAGTAGTTGAAGAGCACGACTCCCATCGGGCCGCAGTAGTCCTCGTCGATCACCCTGCACCCAGTCGAGAAAGTGAAAACTTGTTAGTTAGCTTCTGCTTGCGCAGGGTTCACGGAAGGGTCCAGGCTTGGAAGATTGAAAATAAATTAAAAGAGAAATGTATTCAAGATAATAACACACAACAATTAGATTGAAAACAAAGAAAGCACCTGCGCACGCTGCCCTTGCCCCCGGTCACTGGCTATATCCCAGTCTCGCACATCCTCAGCTAGGATTTCATGGTTGTTGAACCTTTTTACTCTGCAAGGAAGCATTATGGACAAGATCAAAGATAGTTTAAGAGACAGGCCATAATCCCAGTTCGCTATAGGATATCATTTCAGCTTTAAATTACTGAAAATATCTTAATACAGGAAAATATGTGTTCACCTTTCTGATCTGCAGCAGCTTCACCTGCATCATATTTGGTTACACCTTCTGCCTCAGCCACACCGTTGACAACATCATGACGCTGTCATTTGCAGGTGCAAGAAACCCATCAGATGAATCACAGTATGTACAATATGAGCAGTACAAAATAGAAACATCTCTTGTCCTAATTTACCAGTTAGCATCATGGTACATGTGAGAGTTGATTGCAACAGTCAGAGGGATCAAAAGGAACAACAGGATAAAACAACAAAGCATAAATCATATGGACACATATAACTAAATGAGCAAGGCTGTTCATTCAGGTTCAGAGGCAATCAACAAGATTACTAGTGAGGCGTGGCCCTCTCGCATTTCCACCGATTAACACAACTAGCTAAGACGACGACGCGCACAGAGCAGCCTAGGCCCTCTTGCCATGGATGCGGCGTGCGAGCTGCAGAACAAAGTCTTGATACTGTGCATATTCACTGAAGGTTAAACATTTTTTTTTACTGAAATCCCAGCTGCAGAACAAAGAAAGCACCTACTGCTGGTAGCAAAACCAATATGTTTATGAGGAATATATAGATGTTTCAAATCAAAAGACCAAGTAGAATAGATAAATTTAGTCAGGAATCTGTTGTAGCATGGCAAACCCCTTGTTTCTAAATAACATGTATGCTAGTCTGTAAAGCTAGTTCACTGGGATTATTACTATGGTTTGTATGCTGGTTCACTTTCCATGAATTTCCCTCTAATTCAGGTTATTGATGGATGATTTTTTTAAGAGAAAAATAACTTTACATATACGTCACACATAGAAAAGGTCATATGCCATAAGGTTTTTCTGTTAATTAGTGTGCTATCGCAAGAAAACTTAAATGAGAATGTACAAAAAGTAAAAAAAAATCCTGCAAGTCATAATATGGCTAGTCTGTACGTATTGGAACTGAACCACTTTGAATAATAAAAGCATCAGCAGGCAAAGACCAGAAGATCAGAATCTATTGTCCCTAAGGGCTTAGATCTCAAAGAATATATAACATGCGTATGTAAAATATGGCAAAAGGGAACATACCATGCATGGAGTCGCTGTTATTAAATTTCAGTTATCTCACCAGTCCGTTGTAGTTTTTCCACTCGACAACGTCCACCGTCCACGTAGTTTCTCCACTCGGCAGCGTCCGCCGACGGCGGCGGCCTCCTGATTTGCTACAACCTGCCATCGGTATGCCTCCTCCGCTGCAACGTCCATCACTCATCTATGAGAAATAAATTAGATGTTGGATCTTCATATGTTCAGAACTTGGAACTAAAAAGATTAAAATTCTACTCAAAAGAAAAAAGATTAAAAGTTTGTGGTGAGATGGGATCAGAAAGAGCCGGGAGATCCTGAATCGAGTCATATAGCTTTTCTATATTGGTTACAACTTGTGAGGCGGCGGCGACGATGCCGGCGTGGAGCCGCGGGGCCTCCCGATCTCATCCTCCGCCTTGACTCTCGGCCTCTGCACGGTCGGCACTGCACATTGGGAAAAAAACTCCCACACGAACTGAGCATTTGCAGATGATACAACACGATAGTTGCCTACAATAATCTGTACACGTTCGATTTAGATGAGGACCACAGCTCCACGGCGGTGAGGGTCGCTCATAAACGTTGATTTATATCTCTGCTGAAAGTTTCAGTCTGTCATTAATTTTTACGGCACCCAACAAGCAGCAGGAATAATAAGATTACCAGCCAACTGATGATGAGAGATCATAGAGAAGAGTGGAGGGGCTTACCAGAGGCGCGGGCAGGCATGGGAAGCCGACCAGGAGTAGGCCAAACGTCTCCACTCCGAGGTACGGCCAGCATAAATGCCAGTGTGCGCCGCGCCGCTCCGCTGGCTAGGGTTGGGCACTGGTGGTGTCTGCCGCGTGCCTGCACCTGCGTGTTGAAGGGAACGACATATCAGGGAAGGGGGGAAGGGAAGGGAAGGTGAGAAGAGCAGATTGAAGAGGAGAAGATGGGAAAGAGATTACCTTGATGGGCAAGAGATGGGTGAGGAAGAGATGCGTGCGTCGCGGGCGAGCAAAAGCCAGCTCGCGAGCATCTCCGTCCAGGACCTTGACGACGGCGGATGGATCTGGGGGCGCCATGGCCGCCGCTCGACCTGCTCGCTCGATCTCTCTCTTCTATTGTCTTCTGGTGAGGGGATTGGATGGGAGAGGGTGGTGGAGAAGGCTGTGGGGGAGAGAGTGGAGCCATGGCCGGCGGCGAGGTCGACGTTGGGCGGCGGCGGTGATCTGGGACTGGGAGGAGGGAAGGGGACGGGACGGGACGGTAGCTCTCTCCAAGATAGAAAATTTTACCGGGCCGACGAGTAAAGAAAAATTGATGGCTGCTCTCTTCTCTATGTCGCGGGCGGCACGATGAGACCATGTAGTAGCGTGGGGTTTATACACCGCGCTACTACTACCAAGTTAGTAGTAGCGTTTGTTTATACCCGCGCTACTACTACTGCTTGTTCTGTCGGTCATGGTGAAGACCACTTAGTAGTAACGTGGGTTTATAAACAGCGCTACTACTATCAATTTAGTAGTAGCGTGGGTTTATAACCCGCGCTACTACTAATTAGCAGTAGCGTCTCTTTTTATACCGCGCTACTGGTAAGATCCTGTGTATAAGGTTTTCCCTAGTAGTGTCCTTCTGCTCTAATAAATTATCAATAAGCAATTGTAGTTCCTTTTGTCTCACCCAAGAGGTTGGCGATAAAGCATGATGCCTAATTTTTTCTAGCTCCTTACTTAACTTCTTGATATGGTTTTTTGGTCCCTTCAGAATAGATTTATCCCAACTATGGAGGTCATTGTGGACCGCTTGGGTTCGTGCAGCCAAGCCTGGAGCCCTGGACCCAAACCTCTCAGATTTGCCTTCGCCCAGGCGGTAGCAACCACTTTGTTATCTATATCTTCAGATAACCATCTAGCCACAAATTTCTTACCCCCAGAACGACGCCTGATCTGGCCAGTTTTATAATATTCCATGTCAACCAAAATTGGTCTATGATCAGATCTGTAGTGCTTCTCATGTATGACTGATGTATTAGGAAAAGCTAACGTCCATTGTACATTACAAACAACACGGTCTAGCCGTTCACGAACATCAGCACATCTCCACGTATACTTATCCCCGATATAGCCCATATCCTGAAGCTCGCAGTCATCAAGACAGTCCCTGAACGCCTTAAGCAGGTGGGCAGGACGGGCATTCCCACCCTCTTTCTCCGAATTCAGTTTAATCTCATTAAAATCACCTACCACTATCCAGGCGATCTGATATTGCTGGTGAAGATCTCTCAAACAAGTCCAAGACAGGTGCCGGTCTTGCCATACAGGCTCACCATATAAACCAGTTAGTCTCCACTTCACATTGTCACTAGAAACAAACACCACATCTATACAATTGGGAGACACATACTCAAACTCAAGTTCATTCCAGAACATTACAAGAGCCGTAGAACGACCATCACTCTCATGAACTAAAAAAGATTGAAAGCCTAATTTACAGCGGAGACTCTCCGATTTATTCTTATCAAGATGCGCCTTAGCTAAAAACAAGATATCTGGCCTAACCTGCTCTTGTAGATCCAAGAGCGATCGAACCGCCATAGGTGAGTTCATCTCGCGATGGTTCCAACCAACAATTTTCATTTTTCCCGAACAGGCTCCAGCTCGGAGCCCGCCGATCCTGGATCCACCGAGTTGCCCTCGGTGAAGTTAGTCTTGGTTTAATATGAACTTTTTTGTTTAATATGAACTTTTTGGGCTATTTGTGTTTTTCTCAAAATCTTGGGGGGGGGGGGGGCATGCGCCCCCTCGTCTCATGGCTCCATCCATGAGATTGCCCCCAATAGTTCCTTTTCAATGTGAATAGGAAACAACAATTTTTGAAAATTATGAGTTAATTATTATAGTTTTGTTTTTTAATAATTGTCATATTTTAATAAATACTTCAAACATCTGATTTGATTCTTCTTCTTACGTGCACTACTATTAGTTTTGCCTTGCTCTTTAAAATGGACATATAGGGAGTCAGATGTTGGAGAAAATTGCAGGATTGTGGGTACATGCCATGCTTCTGACATCTCTAATAGAAGACCTCCCATCGTTCATCGTGACATCACTTTGAATAATATCCTGCTTGAATCTGATTTTGAACCACAGCTGTGTGATTTTGGCACCGCGAAGTTGCTTGGCTCTACTTCGACAAACTGGACTTCTATGGCAGGATCATATGGTTACATGGCTCCACGTACACATCTTACGCATACAGTATATGACTTTGCAATGAGTACCGCTACAGTAATGCAACAGTAATGTCTGTCCTTCTCATCTAGGATGGACATCAAATATTATTGTAATTATTGGCGCTGTGGGCGCTGTTATGTACCTGGCTGGCACAGTACACGGTTCTTTTCGTAGGCATAACTGCGAACTTGATCGTAAGTGTACAAATACAATTCAATCAATCATTCTCACTAACTCACCCAACCAACAACTGAGGGTTGTTATCTGTGATTAACGAGGGATGTTATCCTATGCCCACGAGAAGTTACCAGTCGAAGGAGGAGCCAAAGAAAGCACGAGAAGCTTACTTTAGTGCCTATCATGTTGGGGAACGCAATATTTCAAAAATTTCCTATGATCACGCAAGATCTATCTAGGAGATGCATAGCAACAAGAGGGGAGAGCGTGCCCACGTACCCTCGTAGACCGAAAGTGGAAGCGTTTAGTAACGCAGTTGATGTAGTCAAACGTCTTCACGATCCAACCGATCCAAATATCGAACATACGGCACCTCCGTATTTAGCACACGTTCAGCACGATGATGTCTCTCGAGCTCTTGATCTAGTTGAGGATGAGAGAGAGTTCCGTTAGCATGATGGTGTGGCGACGGTGATGATGAACTTACCGGTGCAGGGCTTCACACTACTAGGGAAAAGCCTAGCAGCAGCGCGGGTTTTAAGCCTGTCAGTAGCGCGGGATGGAGCGCTACTGGTACGACGCTACAACTAAAGGTTAGCAGTAGCGTGGGTTAACCCACGCTACTGCTATATCGACTTAGTAGTAGCGTTTTCTCCAAACAGCGCTACTGGTAATTACTAGTAGCGCTTCTCCCTGCACGCGCTACTACTATTATTTCATATTTTATTTCTTTTTTATTTCATGTTTTATTCATACACCTTTATACAAGTTTTCATACAACAGCAATTTAGAGATTGTTTTTACATCATAATGAGTTATTACATCACTGGGTGAAAGAACCATGGACTAGCTTCAAATGGATGGACATCCACTTAAAACTAATCTGCGGTTTTTTCACCCAATGATATAATAAATATCATCGTCGTCATCATCATCATCATATCATTAACAACTTATCATCATAATACATCATTGTCATATAACACCTCCTCATGATCATCGTTTTCATCAATGAGACATCACATAGGAAGTTGGTCACTAGTCATAATCACAACTACTCCTCATCATCAACTCTAACACATTGTACCACATAATAAATATTGTACCTCATAGGACCTACTATATTCTCTTAGGACCTACTATATTCTTTTAGGTAAAATAGCATAAAACAAGATAGCCCCTGACTCTTCATTATGGAGAATGGAGATTATCCTGTCTCCAATTCTTGCCTTTCACACAATGTTGCTTCCAAGTAGCTCCTTACGACTGTCCATACATTTTTTCCATTATGTGATTGTCATGTCTCCATCTCTTTTAGAAATCTTATATGGACAGGTGAGATTCGTAGGATGACCTGGCTGTATGTTCAAAACATTAAGGCGGCCTTTCTGATACATCAGATGAGGCACACAATCATCCGGGATTTTCTGTTGAAAAATATAGTAATAACTTCGTAGTTAGCAATGTAGTTAAGTTTTAAAAGAATTTATGCAAAAGATGCACGAATGTCGTAATAGTAAAAAAATCTTACCATGCATCTCCATGGATGTTACCGTAGTTCAACACGTGCACTAGTGGCACGTATTGACCATAATGTGGAGGAATTTTATTATAGATATTGTAATTCTCAAGATCAGTACAAAATTCGACCAGATGATTTTTCTCCTGATAAGTTAACTCAGAGCCATCGGTGTAGTAGGTTTTGTCTACCATGTTCCACACATTATTTGAACAATTAAAATAATCTTTCAATGGAAATAAGCTGTCAACTATTTTGAAATGAACAATATAAATTAGTTAATAACTATGTTTGAGAAATTCACATAGTGGTAGAATTGGAAGCGTATCAACAAGGACCCAAATGTCCAAATTGTCTTGGTCGATGTCAGGATCACCAAGATCCATGGTAACAAACATACCCTCTTGAAAATCATACATCTTGCAAAGTGCTTCCAACCTGGGCAACCAAAATGGGATACGCTCTCAGAATTGTATAGATTTACATCAAAATCCATACCATGATGGGTCCTTAGGTTAATTTCCTTTGTTTCATTCCTCTCATGATCTTCAAAACCCATCCTCTCCAAGATATAGTGTCTTGCATGGCATGGGATAAGCTAATCGAATTGTAAAAGACAAAAATTACACGTTTAAGTAGTAGAAGTCGAGCTTAATTACGAAAAAACACTTTGCGTCGTAGCTTACCGTATCACAATCGAAGGCCTCCTTGAGCTTAATGTTGAAGAGCCGATCTTCGTCCAGGTGAGGCCTGTCGCAGAAACCCCGGTCATCATGGCACCAGGAGCACTCCCCCAGGAGACTTTCATCGTCCGAGTACGACATTTCCTATGTTCATAATTCAAATATTAAACTTGTAAAATTAAATATATGTACTATAAAAATTAAATTACATCATTATTATTCATCACGAGTTGACTATCGGTCTGCCGAGTCTATATGGTGGAGAGTCTCCCTCACTGATTCCTCTTTGACATTTGCGACCGTCGGTGATGGTCGTTACTCCTTCTATCCCTAGTGCATAACAAAGGTCTAGCACAAGGAAAATAAGGAGAAACGACCCCCAGGACAATAGTCGGGATTCTTCGTCCTCTCTCATATATGGTGGATACACTCCCTCACTGATTTTCGACCTTCGGTGATGGAGCCTCGACAGACTTAATGTCAACCCCAAATGTCGCTTAATTATTTTTCTAGAAAATCCAGGCCACTCGATATTTCCTACATATTCTAGCACAAGTCATGCCAAAATTCATGAAAAATTCCGGCATAACCTTTTGCTAAAATAGGACATATCGAGCGCCTGAAATTTGCCGGAACGGAAATTAATCAACGTTCCGGCAAAACATAGGCCACTCGGAGGTGTAACCTAAACATGACCGGCCACTTGGGCAACCACATATCCTATTTGAGAAACACAAGATATACATGTTTTTATCTACATCATATCTTATAGGACTCATATTGACATGGAGATTTGGCTGGTCTCACCTCGAGGTCGGAGGGGGTCGGTGACGGGGACGGCGACGGGGATGATGGAGGGGCTCCTTGATTTCTGCAAAAACAAAAACCCTATAAATAAAACCCTAGCGAACGATATCGATGCGGGAATGATTGCTTAAACTAAAAAAACAACAACAAATATGACATGTTCAACTAGTTCTATTAATTCAAATAGTTCTTACTAAATATAAACTTACTATAAATAGAAATGAACTAAAAATAAACTAGTTCAAATAGTTCTATTAATTTTCTTATAATACATTAGTTCTATTAATTCAACTAGTTCTTACTAAAACTAAACTAGTTCAACTAGTTTATTAATTTACTTACTAATTATTTTAAACACTTACTAAAAACAGTAAAAAAACTATATTGAATTTTTTTCTCTAAACTAAACACTACTGCCCTAATTAACATCTAGTTAAACCCTACTGCCCTAACCCTACTGCCCTAGTTCTTAAGCATCTACAAGTACTAACTAATTAGATGAACCCTACCTAGGTGCTTAAGCATCTACAACTACTTAAGCACCCATTGATGAACCCTAGGAATTTGTCCTAAAAACTAATTAAGTATCTACAACTACTACCCTAATTAACATCTAGTTTACAATTAAGCATCTACAACTAATGCACTAATTAGCATCTAATTTGGTGAACCCTAACTAATTTGATGCACTATAAAATTTGATGAACCCTAGGAACCCTAGCTAGGCATAGGTAGGGGAGGAGGAGGAGGAGGTGTAGACGTGCTCACCTCGGGCGCCGACAGAGTTAGGGAGCGGCCGAGGGAGGGGCAGGCGGCGTCGAGGTCGCGGTCGGGCTCGGGCGTGCGACGGAGGGCGACGATGTAGGGTGGCGGCGAGGTCAGGGTCAGGGGAGGCGTCGAGGTCGGGGTCGGGGCGGCGTCGAGGGCGTGCGGAGGGCGACGGGAGAGCGCGCGGTGGCCGATGGCAATGCAGGGCGATGACGACGGTGACAACAGAGGAGTTGGATTTGGGGGAAGTGCCCGTGGGGAAGAAGAACCGCGCGGTTAAGTCAAAAATAGCAGTAGCGCGGTCCAGGAAAAGTGCTATTGCTACATTAGCTATAGCTAACTTAGCTATAGCGCTGGCTGACAAAACGCGCTACTACTAAGTTAGCTATAGCGCCTATCCCGAAAGCACGCTGCTGCTACGCCTTTCTCCTTTATTTTAATTTTTCATTTGTTTTCCTTCACATTTTCATTTTTCCTTTCCCTTTTTCTATTTCTTTTATTTTCATTTACTTTTCTATATGTTTTTCATTTTATTTTCCTTTCATTAGCAGTAACGCTTTCTGCGTAAAACACGCTGCAACCTTAGCAGCAGCGCGCTTTCCTTAAGCTTGCTACTACTATTGGTAGCCTGGCGAGAACAGTAGGGGAATTTTAGTTGTAGCGCTTCTTCGCTGAGACGCGCTACTGCTACAAACTTAGCCGCAGCGCGTTTCTTTGCCACGCGCTAGTGGTAAGTAGTAGTAGCGCTTATTTTTGTCCCGCGCTACTGGTAAGATTCTGTGTATAAAGTTTTCCCTAGTAGTGTCACCTAAGCACTACGACGATATGACCGAGGTGTTTAACTGTGGAGGGGAGCACCACACACGGCTAAGATATTGCCTGTTGTGCTATTGGGGTGCCCCCTGTCCACATATATAAAGGAGGGAGGGAGAGAGGAGGCCGGCCAGGAGGGGCACACCATGGGGAGTCCTACTTGGACTCATAGTCCAAGTAGGATTCGCCCCCCTCTCCTTTCTTCCACTGGAGGGAAAGGAAGGAGGGGAGAAGGAGAAGGAAGGAGGGGGCCGCGCCCCCACCCCTTGTCCAATTCGATTTGGGCAGGGGGGAGGCGTGCGTCACCTTGTGGCCCTTCTTACGTGTCTCCACTAAAGCCCACTAAGGCCCATTAACTTCCCCCGAGGGTCCGCTAACCTCCCGGTACTCCGGAAAAATGCCCGAACTACTCGGAACCATTTCGATGTCCAAATGCAACCTTCCAATATATGAATATTTACCTCTCGACCATTTCGAGACTCCTCGTCATGTCCGTGATCTCATCCGGGACTCCGAACAAACTTTGATCATCCAATCACAAAACTCATAATACAAATCATCATCGAACATTAAGCGTGTGGACCCTACGGGTTCGATAACTATGTAGACATGAACGAGACACATCTCTGGTCAATAACCAATAGCGGAACCTTGATGCTCATATTGGCTCCTACATATTCTACGAAGATCTTTATCGGTCAAACCGCATAACAACATACGTCATTTCCTTTGTCATCGGTATGTTACTTGCCCGAGACTCGATCATCGGTATCATCATACCTAGTTCAATCTCATTGCCGACAAGTCTCTTTACTCGTTCCGTAATGCATCATCCCGTAACTAACTTATTAGTCACATTGCTTGCAAGGCTTGTAGTGTTGTGCATTATCGAGAGGGCCAAGATATACCTCTATGATATACGGAGTGACAAATCCTAATCTCGATCTATGCCAACTCAACAACACCATTGGAGACACCTCTAGAGCATCTTTATAATCACCCAGTTACGTTGTGACGTTTGATAGCACATAACGTGTTCCTCCGGTATTCGGGAGTTGCATAATCTCATAGTTAGAGGAACATGTATAAGTCATGAAGAAAGCAATAGCAAATAAAACTAAACAATCATTATGCTAAGCTAACGGATGGGTCTTGTCCATCACATCATTCTCTAATGATGTGATCCCGTTCATCAAATTACAACACATGTCTATGGTTAGGAAACTTAACCATTTTTGATTAACGAGCTAGTCAAGTAGAGGCATACTAGGGGCACTCTGTTTGTCTATGTATTCACACATGTACTAATTTTCCGGTTAATACAATTCTAGCATGATTAATACACATTTATCATGATATAAGAAAATATAAATAATAACTTCATTATTGCCTCTAGGGCATATTTCCTTCAGTCTCCCACTTGCACTAGAGTCAATAATCTAGATTACATAGTAATGATTCTAACACCCATGGAGTCTTGATGTTGATCATGTTTTGCTCGTGGGAGAGGCTTAGTCAACGGGTCTGCAACATTCAGATCCGTGTGTATCAGCAAATCTCTATGTCTCCCACCTTGACTTGATCGCGGATGGAATTTAAGCATCTCTTGATGTGTTTGGTTCTCTTGTGAAATCTGGATTCCTTCGCCAAGGTAATTGCTCCAGTATTGTCACAAAAGATTTTCATTGGACCCGATGCACTAGGTATTACACCTAGATCGGATATGAACTCCTTCATCCAGACTCCTTCATTTTCTGTTTCCGAAGTAGCTATGTACGCCACTTCACACGTAGATCCCGCAACGACGCTCTGCTTGGAACTGCACCAACTGACAGCTCCACCGTTCAATATAAATACGTATCTGGTTTGTGACTTAGAGTCATCTGGATCAGTGTCAAATCTTGCATCGACGTAACCATTTACGATGAGCTCTTTGTCACCTCTACAAACGAGAAACACATCCTTAGTCCTTTTCATGTATTTCAGGATGTTCTTGACCGTTGTCCAGTGATCCACTCCTGGATTACTTTGGTACCTTCTAGCTAAACTTATAGCAAGGCACACATCAGGTCTGGTACATAGCATTGCATACATGATAGAACCTATGGCTGTGGCATAGGGAATGACTTTCATTTTCTCTCTATCTTCTGCAGTGGTCGGGCATTGAGTCTGACTCAACTTCACACCTTGTAACACATGCAAGAACCCTTTCTTTGACTGGTCCATTTTGAACTTATTCAAAACTTTATCAAAGTATGTGCTTTGTGGAAGTCCAATTAAGCGTCTTGATCTATCTCTATAGATCTTGATGCCCAATATATATGCAGCTTCACCGAGGTCTTTCATTGAAAAATTCTTATTCAAGTATCCTTTTATGCTATCCAAAAATTATGTATCATTTCCAATTAACAATATGTCATCCACATATAATATCAGAAATGCTACAGAGCTCCCACTCACTTTCTTGTAAATACAGACTTCTCCAAAAGTCTATATAAAATCATATGCTTTGATCACACTATCAAAGCATATATTCCAACTCCGAGAGGCTTGCACCAATCCATAAATGGATTGTTGGAGCTTGCACACTTTGTTAGCACCTTTTGGATCAAAAAAACCTTCAGGTTGCATCATATACAACTCTTCTTTAAGATATCCATTAAGGAATGCAGTTTTGACATCCATTTGCCAAATTTCATAATCATAAAATGCAGTAATTTCTAACATGATTCAGACAGACTTAAGCATCGCTACGGGTGAGAAGGTCCCATCGTAGTCAACTCCTTGAACTTGTCAAAAACCTTTCGCAACAAGTTGAGCTTTGTAGACAGTAACATTACCGCCAGCGTCAGTCTTCTTCTTGAAGATCCATTTATTCTCTATTGCTTGCGGATCATCGGGCAAGTCAACCAAAGTCCAGACTTTGTTCTCATACATGGATCCCATCTCAGATTTCATGGCCTCAAGCTATTTCACGAAATTTGGGCTCATCATCGCTTCCTCATAGTTCGTAGGTTCGTCATGGTCAAGTAACATGACCTCCAGAACAGGATTACCGTACCACTAGTGTGGATCGTACTCTGGTTGACTTATGAGGTTCGGTAGTAGCTTGATCAGAAGTTTCATGATCATCATCATTAGCTTACTCACTGCTAATTGGTGTAGGAATCACTGGAACTAATTTCTGTGATGAACTACTTTCCAATTCGGGAGAAGGTACAATTACCTCATCAAGTTCTACTTTCCTCCCACTCACTTCTTTCGAGAGAAAATCCTTCTCTAGAAAGTATCCATTCTTAGCAAGGAATATATTGCCTTCGGATCTGTGATAGTAGGTGTACCAAACAATCTCCTTTGGGTATCCTATGAAGACACGTTTCTCCGATTTGGGTTCGAGCTTATCAGGTTGAAGCTTTTTCACATAAGCATCGCAGCCCAAAACTTTAAGAAACGGCAGCATAGGTTTCTTGCCAAACCACAGTTCATGTTGTGTCATCTCAATGGATTTAGATGCTACCCTGTTTAATGTGAATGCAGCCATCTCTAAAGCATAACCCCAAAACGATAGTGGTAAATCAGTAAGAGACATCATAGATCGCACCATATCTAATAAAGTATGGTTACGACATTCAGATACACCATCACGCTGTGGTGTTCCAGGTGACGTGAGTTGCGAAACTATTCCACATTGTTTCAAATGAAGACCAAACTCATAACTCAAATATTCACCTCCACGATAAGGTCATAGAAACTTTATGTACTTGTTACTATGATTTTCCACTTCACTCTGAAATCCTTTGAACTTTTCAAATGTTTCAGACTTATGTTTCACTAAGTAGATATACCCATATCTGCTCAAATCATCTGTGAAGGTCAGAAAATAATGATACCCGCCGCGAGCCTCAACACTCATCGGACCGCATATATCAGTATGTATTATTTCCAATAAGTCAGTTGCTCGCTCCATTGTTCCGGAGAACGGAGTTTTAGTCATCTTGCCCATAAGGCATGGTTCGCAAGCATCAAGTGATTCCAAAAGTCCATCAACATGGATTTTCTTCATGCGCTTTACACCAATATGACCTAAACGACAGTGCCACAAATAAGTTGCACTATCATTATTAACCTTGCATATTTTGGCTTCAATATTATGAATATGTGTATCACTACAATCAAGATTCAACAAAAATAGACCACTCATCAAGGGTGCATGACCATAAAAGATATTACTCATATAAATAGAACAACCATTATTCTCTGATTTAAATAAATAACTGTATCGCATTAAACAAGATCCAGATATAATGTTTATGCTCAACGCTGGCACCAAATAACAATTATTTAGGTCGAAAACTAATCCCGACAGTAGATGTAGAGGTAGCGTGCCGATGGCGATCACATCGACTTTGGAACCATTTCCCACACGCATTGTCACCTCGTCCTTAGCCAATCTTCTTTTAATCCATAGCCCCTGTTTCGAGTTGCAAATATGAGCAACAAAGCTGGTATCAAATACCCAGGAACTACTACGAGCATTAGTAAGGTACATATCAATAACTTGTATATCAAATATACCTTTCACTTTACCATCCATCTTATCCGCCAAATACTTGGGGTAGTTCTGCTTCTAGTGACCAGTCCCTTCGCAGTAGAAGCACTCAGTCTCAGGCTTAGGTCCAGACTTGGGCTTCGTCCCTTGAGCAACAACTGACTTGTTGTTCTTCTTGAAGTTCCCCTTCTTTCCTTTGCCCTTTTTCTTGAAACTAGTGGTCTTGTTAACCATCAACACTTGATGCTCCTTCTTGATTTCTACTAAAGGAAATATGCCCTAGAGGCAATAATAAATTTGTTATTTATATTTCCTTATATCATGATAAATATTTATTATTCATGCTAGAATTGTATTAACTGTAAACTTAGTACATGTGTGAATACATAGACAAACAGAGTGTCCCTAGTATGCCTCTACTTGACTATCTCATTAATAAAAGATGGTTAAGTTTCCTAGCCATAGACATGTGTTGTCATTTGATGAACGGGATTACGTCATTAGAGAATGATATGACGGACAAGACCCATCTGTTAGCTTAGCACTGTGATCGTTTAGTTTATTGATATTGCTTTCTTCATGACTTATACATGTTCCTATGACTATGAGATTATGCAACTCCCGAATACCGTAGGAACACTTAGTGTGCTATCAAATGTCACAAACGTAACTGGCTGATTATAAAGATGCTCTACAGTTGTCTCCGATGGTGTTTGTTGATTTGTCACTCCGTGTTTCAGAGAGGTATCTCTGGGCCCTCTCGGTAATGCACATCACTATGAGCCTTGCAAGCAATGTGACTAATGAGTTAGTCATGGGATGATGCATTAAGGAATGAGTAAAGAGACTTGCCAGTAACAAGATTGAACTAGGTATGATGATACCGACGATCGAATCTCGGGCAAGTAACTACCGATGACAAAGGGAACAACGTATGTTGTTATGTGGTTTGACCGATAAAGATCTTCGTAGAATATGTAGGAACCAATATGAGCATCCAGGTTCCGCTATTGGTTATTGACCGGAAATGTGTCTCGGTCATGTCTACATAGTTCTCGAACCCATAGGGTCCGCACGCTTAACGCTCGATGACGATATGTATTGTGAGTTATGTGATTTGATGTACCAAAGGTTGTTAGGAGTCCCGGATGTGATCACGGACATGACGAGGAGTCTCTAAATGGTCGAGACATAAAGATTGATATATTGTACCATGTTATTCGGACACCAGAAGTGTTCCGGATAGTTTCGGATAAAATCGGAGTGCCAGAGGGTTACCGGAACCCCTCCCCCCAGGAAGTTATGGGCCTTAGTGGGCCTTAGGGGAGAGAGAGGGCCGTAGCCAGGAGGTGCCACCCAAGGGGAGGGGGCGCGACCTCTCTTCCCCCCTCCCTCTCCTTCTTTCTTCTCCTAGTTGGACTAGGAAAGGGGGGAACCTACTCCTACTAGGAGTAGGATTCCCCTCCTTGGGTGCGCCCCTTGTGGCCGGCCGCCCCCCTCCTCCCCTCCTTTATATACGGGGGAGGGGGCAACCCATAGACACACACATTGATCCTTAGCCGTGTGCGGTGCTGATACGTCTCCAATGTACCTACAATTTTTGATTGTTCCATGCTATTATATTATCAACCTTGGATGTTTTATATGCATTTATATGCTATTTTATATGATTTTTGGGACTAACCTATTAACCTAGAGCTCAGGGCTAGTTTTTGTTTTTTCCTTGTTTTAGAGTATCGCATAAAAGGAAAATCAAACGGAGTCCAGTTGACCTGAAACTTCACGGAACTTATTTTTGGATCAGAAGAAGCCCAGAAGACTTGGAGTCCACGTAAGGGAAGCTCCGAGGAGGCCACGAGGTAGGGGGGCGCGCCCTCCACCCTCGTGGGCCCCTTGTGGCTCCCATGACGTACTTCTTCCGCCTATAAATCTCCATATACCCTAAAAACATCCGAGAGCACAATAGATCGGGAGTTCCGCCGCCAGAAGCCTCCGTAGCCCCCGAAAGCCAATCTAGACCCGTTTCGGCACCCTGCCGGAAGGGGCAATCCTTCTCCGGTGGCCATCTTCATCATCCCGGTGCTCTCCATGACGAGGAGGGAGTAGTTCTCCCTCGGGGCTGAGGGTATGTACCAGTAGCTATGTGTTTGATCTCTCTCTCTCTCCCTCTCTCTCTCATGTTCTTGAGGTGGTACGATCTTGATGTATCGCGAGCTTTGCTATTATAGTTGGATCTTATGTTTCTTCTCCCCCTCTACTCTCTTGTAATGGATTGAGTTTCCCCTTCGAAGTTATCTTATCGGATTGAGTCTTTAAAGATTTGAGAACACTTGATGTATGTCTTGTCGTGCGTATCTGTGGTGACAATGGGATATCACGTGATTCACTTGATGTATGTTTTGGTGATCAACTTGGGGGTTCCGTCCATGAACCTATTCATAGGGGTTGGCACACGTTTTCGTCGTGATTCTCTGGTAGAAACTTTGGGGCACTCTTTGAGGTCCTTTGTGTTGGTTTGAGTAGATGAATCTGAGATTGTGTGACGCATATCGTATAATCATACCCACGGATACTTGAGGTGACTTTGGAGTATCTAGGTGACATTAGGGTTTTGGTTGATTTGTGTCTTAAGGTGTTATTCTAGTACGAACTCTAGGGCTGTTTGTGACACTTATAGGAATAGCCCAACGGATTGATTGGAAAGAATAACTTTGAGGTGGTTTCGTACCCTACCATAATCTCTTCATTTGTTCTCCGCTATTAGTGACTTTGGAGTGAGTCTTTGTTGCATGTTGAGGGATAGTTATATGATCCAATTATGTTATTATTGTTGAGAGGACTTGCACTAGTGAAAGTATGAACCCTAGGCCTTCTTTCAACGCATTGCAATATAGTTTGTGCTCACTTTTATCATTAGTTACGTTGCTGTTTTTATATTTTCAGATTACAAAAACCATTATCTACTATCCATATTACACTTGTATCACCATCTCTTCGCCGAACTAGTGCACCTATACATACCATTTTATTGGGTGTGTTGGGGACACAAGAAACTCTTTGTTATTTGGTTGCAGGGTTGCTTGAGAGAGACCATCTTCATCCTACGCCTCCTACGGATTGATAAACCTTAGGTCATCCACTTGAGGGAAATTTGCTACTGTCCTACAAACCTCTGCACTTGGTGGCCCAACAACGTCTACAAGAAGAAGGTTGTGTAGTAGACATCAAGATCTTTTCTGGCGCCGTTGCCGGGGAGGTTAGCGCTTGAAGGTATATCTTTAGATCTTGCAATCCAGTCTTTTAGTTTCTTGTTTTATCGCTAGTTTAGTTTATAAAAGAAAATTACAAAAAATGGAATTAAGTTTGCCTCATACGCTTTATCTTTTTAATATCTATCGTGAGAATAAGGATTCCGATAATTGTGCCAAAGTGTTAGAAGAAGAATGCATTAAAATGTTTGGCACTAAATATTTGAATGATGAGCATGACTGCAATGTTGTTAGTATGAATTCCTTGAATATCTATGATGCAAATGATATGCAAAGCCACAAGCTTGGGGAAGCTATGTTTGATGAAGATGATATTTTTTGTTCCCCAAGCTTTGATGAGCAAATTTACTATGATGAAAGCTTGCCTCCTATCTATGATGATTATTGTGATGACACGTATGCTTTAAAGAATAATGATAACCATGAAACTTGTCATCTTGATCTTAATTTTCAATCACATGATAGTTATTTTTGTTAAGTTTGCTCCCACTATTATTCATGAGAAGAAATTTGCTTATGTGGAGAGTAATAAAAATTCTATGCTTGTAGATCATGAAAAGAATGCTTTAGGTGCTGGTTATATTGTTGAATTCATTCATGATGCTACTGAAAATTATTATGAGGGAGGAATATATGCTTGTAGGAATTGCAATAATATCAAGTTTCATGTCTATGTGCTTAAAGTTTCAAAGATATGCTTGTTTTGCCTTCCTATGCTAGTTGATTATTGTTCCCATAAGTTGTTTGCTCAAAAATCCCTATGCATAGGAAGTGGGTTAGACTTAAATGTGCTAGTCATATTCTTCATGATGCTCTCTTTATGTTACAATTCTTACTTTTATGTGAGCATCATTGATATCATCATGCCTAGCTAGGGGCGTTAAACGATAGCGCTTGTTGGGAGGCAACCCAACTTTATTTTTGTTCCTGTTTAGTAATAAATAATTCATATAGCCTCTGTTTATATGTGGTTTTATGCTTTTAATTAGTGTTTGTGCCAAGTAGAACCTTTGGGAAGACTTGGGGAAAGTCTTGTTGATCATGCTGTAAAAAACAGAAACTTTAGCGCTCACGAGAATTACTGCAATTTTTATTTGAAGAGTGATATTTAGTTAAATATTTTTGAAGATGATTAATAGATAAATTCGTCAGGTCCAGCAATTTATTTGAGAATTTTATGAGTTCTAGAAGTATACGTCTGATTCAGATTACTACAGACTGTGCTGTTTTTGACAGATTCTGTTTTTCGTGTGTTGTTTGCTTATTTTCATGAATATATGGCTAGTAAAATAGTTTATAAACCATATAGAATTTGGAATACAGTAGGTACAACACCAATATAAATAAAGAGTGAGTTCATTACAGTATCTTGAAGTTGTCTTTTTTTTTCTTTCGCTAATGGAACTTACGAGTTTTCTGTTAAGTTTTGTGTTGTGAAGTTTTCAAGTTTTGGGTAAGGATTCGATGGACTATTGAATAAGGAGTGGCAAGAGACTAAGCTTGGGGATGCTCAAGGCACCCAAGGTAATATTCAAGGATAGCCAAGAGCCTAAGCTTGGGGATGCACCGGAAGGCATCCCCTCTTTCGTCTTCGTTCATCGATAACTTTACTTGGAGCTATATTTTTATTCGCCACATGATATGTGTTTTGCTTGGAGCGTCATTTTATTTACTTTTGTTTTCCTTGATGTTTGAATAAAATACAAAGATCTGAAATTATTAAATGTTAGAGAGTCTTCATATAGTTGCATAATTATTCGACTACTCATTGATCTTCACTTATATCTTTCGGAGTAGTTTGTCGTTGCTCTAGTGCTTCACTTATATCTTTTTAGAGAATAGTGGTGGTTTTATTTTATAGAAATAGATGAACTCTCATGCTTCACTTATATTATTTTGAGAGTCCTAAACAGCATGGTAATTTGCTTTGGTTATGAAACTAGTCCTAATATGATGGGCATCCAAGTGGGATATAATAAAAACTTTCATATAAAGTGCATTGAATACTAAGAGAAGTTTGATACTTGATAATTGTTTTGAGATATGGAGATGGTGATACTAGAGTCATGCTAGTTGAGTAGTTGTGAATTTGAGAAATACTTGTGTTGAAGTTTGTGATTCCCGTAGCATGCACGTATGGTGAACCGTTATGTGATGAAGTCGGAGCATGATTTATTTATTGATTGTCTTCCTTATGAGTGGCGGTCGGGGACGAACGATGGTCTTTTCCTACCAATATATCCCCCTAGGAGCATGCGCGTAATACTTTGCTTTGATAACTTGTAGATTTTTGCAATAAGTATATGAGTTCTTTATGAATAATGTTGAGTCCATGGATCATACACACTTTTCTTCCTTCCACCATTGCTAGCATCTCTAATACCGCGAACCTTTCGCCGGTATCATACACCCACCATATACCTTCCTCAAAACAGCCACCATATCTACCTATTATGGCATTTCCATAGCCATTCCGAGATATATTGCCATGCAACTTTCCACCATTCCGTTTATTATGACACGCTCCATCATTGTCGTATTGCTATGCATGATCATGTAATTGACATTGTATTTGTGGCAAAGCCACCATTCATAATTCTTTCATACATGTCACTCATGCATCATTGCTATCCTGGTACACCGCCGGAGGCATTCATATAGAGTCACATCTTGTTCTAAGTATCGAGTTGTAAGTAAATAAAAGTGTGATGATCATCATTATTAGAGCATTCTCCCAGTGAGGAAAGGATGATGGAGACTATGATTCCCCCACAAGTCGGGATGAGACTCGGGACGAAAATAAAATAAAAGAGGCCAAAGAAGCCCAGATAAAAAAAGAGAGAAAAGAGGCCATAAAAAAAGGAGAAAAGGCCCAAATATATATATATATATATATATATATATATATATATATAATGAGAGAAAAAGAGAGAAGGGACAATGCTACTATCCTTTTACCACACTTGTGCTTCAAAGTAGCACCATGATCTTCATGATAGAGAGTCTCCTATGTTGTCACTTTCATATACTAGTGGGAATCTTTCATTATAGAACTTGGCTTGTATGTTCCAATGATGGGCTTCCTCAAAATTCCCTAGGTCTTCATGAGCAAGCGAGTTGGATGCACACCCACTAGTTTCTTTTGTTGAGCTTTCATACATTTATAGCTCTAGTGCATCCGTTGCATGCCAATCCCTACTCACTCACATTGATATCTATTGATGGGCATCTCAATAGCCCATTGATACGCCTAGTTGATGTGAGACTATCTTCTCCTTTTTGTCTTCTCCACAACTACCATTCTATTCCACCTATAGTGGTGTATCCATGGCTCATGCTCATATATTGCATGAAGATTGAAAAAAGTTTGAGAACATCAAAAGTATGAAAAAATTGCTTGGCTTGTCATCGGGGTTGTGCATGATTTAAATATTTTGTGTGGTGAAGATGGAGCATAGCTAGACTATATGATTTTGTAGGGATAGCTTTCTTTGGCCATGTTTTTTTGAGAAGACATGATTGCTTAGTTAGTATGCTTGAAGTATTATTATTTTTTATGTCAATATTAAACTTTTGTCTTGAGTCTTATGGATCTGAATATTCTTGCCACAATAAAGAAGAATTACTTAGAGAAATATGTTAGGTAGCATTCCACATCAAAAATTCTGTTTTTATCATTTACCTACTCGAGGACGAGTAGGAATTAAGCTTGGGGATGCTGATACGTCTCCAACGTATCTATAATTTTTGATTGTTCCATGCTATTATATTATCAACCTTGGATGTTTTATATGCATTTATATGCTATCTTATATGATTTTTGGGACTAACCTATTAACCTAGAGCCAAGTGCCAGTTTCTGTTTTTCCTTGTTTTAGAGTATCGCATAAAAGGAAAATCAAACGGAGTCCAATTGACTTGAAACTTCACGGAACTTATTTTTGGATCAGAAGAAGCCCAGAAGACTTGGAGTCCACATAAGGGAAGCTTCGAGGAGGCCACGAGGTAGGGGGGCGCGCCCACCCCCCTGGGCGTGCCCTCCACCCTCATGGGCCCCTCGCGGCTCCCCTGATGTGCTTCTTCCGCCTATATATCTCCATATACCCTAAAAACATCCGCCAGAAACCTCCGTAGCCCCCGAAAGCCAATGTAGAACCGTTCCGGCACCCTGCCGGAGGGGGCAATCCTTCTGCGGTGTCCATCTTCATCATCCCGGTGCTCTCCATGACGAGGAGGGAGTAGTTCTCCCTCGAGGCTGAGGGTATGTACCAGTAGCTATGTGTTTGATCTCTCTCTCTCTCTCTCGTGTTCTTTAGGTGGTACGATCTTGATGTATCGTGGGCTTTGCTATTATAGTTGGATCTTATGTTTCTTCTCCCCCTCTACGCTCTTGTAATGGATTGAGTTTCCCCTTTGAAGTTATCTTATCGGATTGAGTCTTTAAAGATTTGAGAACACTTGATGTATGTCTTGCCGTGTGTATCTGTGGTGACAATGGGATATCACGTGATTCACTTGATGTATGTTTTGGTGATCAACTTGCGGGTTCTGCCCATGAACCTATGCATAAGGGTTGGCACACGTTTTCGTCGTGATTCTCCGGTAGAAACTTTGGGGCACTCTTTGAGGTCCTTTGTGTTGGTTTGAATAGATGAATCTGAGATTGTGTGACGCATATCGTATAATCATACCCACGGATACTTGAGGTGACTTTGGAGTATCTAGGTGACATTAGGGTATTGGTTGATTTGTGTCTTAAGGTGTTATTCTAGTACGAACTCTAGGGCTGTTTGTGACACTTATAGGAATAGCCCAACGGATTGATTGGAAAGAATAACTTTGAGGTTGTTTCGTACCCTACCATAATCTCTTCGTTTGTTCTCCGCTATTAGTGACTTTGGAGTGACTCGTTGTTGCATGTTGAGCGATAGTTATATGATCCAATTATGTTATTATTGTTGAGAGGACTTGCACTAGTGAAAGTATGAACCCTAGGCCTTGTTTCAACGCATTGCAATACCGTTTGTGCTCACTTTTATTATTAGTTACCTTGCTGTTTTTATATTTTCAGATTACAAAAACCATTATCTACTATCCATATTATACTTCTATCACCATCTCTTCGCCGAACTAGTGCACCTATACAATTTACCATTGTATTGGGTGTGTTGGGGACACAAGAGACTCTTTGTTATTTGGTTGCAGGGTTGCTTGAGAGAGACCATCTTCATCCTATGCCTCCTACGGATTGGTAAACCTTAGGTCATCCACTTGAGGGAAATTTGCTACTGTCCTACAAACCTCTGCACTTGGAGGCCCAACAACGTCTACAAGAAGAAGGTTGTGTAGTAGACATCAGGTGCCCCCCTCCACAGTTTTCCACCTCGGTCATATTGTCGTAGTGCTTAGGCGAAGCTGTGCGTCGGTAACTTCATCATCACCATCAACACACCGTCGTGCTAACGGAACTCACCCTCGACCTCAGCTGGATTAAGAGTACGAGGGACGTCAGCGAGCTGAACGTGTGCATATCGCGGAGATGCCGTGCGTTTGGTACTTGATCGGTTGGATCATGAAGACATTCGACTACATCAACTGCATTACTAAACGCTTCCGCTTTCGGTCTACGAGGGTACCTAGACACACTCTCCCCTCTCGTTTCTATGCATCTCCTAGATAGATCTAGCGTGATCGTAGGAATTGTTTTGAAATACTTCATTCCCCAACAATGGCATCAGAGCCAGGTCTATGCGTAGATGTTATATGCACGAGTAGAACACAAAGAGTTGTGGGCGATAATAGTCATACTGCTTACTAGCATGTCATACTTTGATTCTGCGGTATTGTTGGATGAAGCGGCCCAGACCGACATTACATGACGGCGTTCATGAGACTGGTTCTACCGACGTGCTTCGCACACAGGTGGCTAGTGGGTGTTTGTTTCTCCAGGTTTAGTTGAATCGAGTGTGACTACCACCGGTCCTTGTTAAATGTTAAAATAGCACACTTGACAAAAATTCATTGTGGTTTTTGATGCGTAGGTAAGAATGGTTCCTGCTAAGCCCGTAGGAGCCACGTAAAACTTGCAACAACAAAGTAGAGGACGTCTATCTTATTTTTGCAGGGCATGTTGTGATGAGATATGGTCAAGACGTGATTATATAAATTGTTTTATGAGATGATCATGTTTTGTAACAAAGTTATCGGCAACTAGCAGGAGCCATATGGTTGTCGCTTTATTGTATGAAATGCAATCGCCATGTAATTGCTTTACTTTATCACTAAGCGGTAGCTATAGTCGTAGAAGCAATAGTTGGCGAGACGGCAATGATGCTACAATGGAGATCAAGGTGTCAAGCCGGTGACGTTGGTGATCATCACGGTGGTTTGGAGATGGAGATCAAAGGCACAAGATGATGATGGCCATATCATATCACTTATATTGATTACATGTGATGTTTATCCTTTATGCATCTTATTTTGCTTAGTACAACGGTAGCATTATAAGATGATCTCTCGCTAAATTTCAAGGTACAAGTGTTCTCCCTGAGTATGCACTGTTGCTACAGTTCTTCGTGCCGAGACACCACGTGATGATCGGGTGTGATAAGCTATACGTTCACGTACGATGGGTAAAAGCCAGTTTTGCACACGCAGAATACTCGGGTTAAACTTGACGAGCCTAGCATATGCAGATATGGCCTCAGAACACTGAGACCGAAAGGTCGAGCGTGAATCATATAGTAGATATGATCAACATAGTGATGTTCACCATTGAAAACTACTCCATCTCACGTGATGATCGGATATGGTTTAGTTGATATGGATCGCGTGATCACTTAGATGATTAGAGGGATGTCTATCTAAGTGGGAGTTCTTAAGTAATATGATTAATTGAACTTTAATTTATCATGAACTTAGTACCTGATAGTATTTTGCATGTCTATGTTGTTGTAGATAAATGGCCCATTCTACTGTTCCATTGAATTTTAATGCGTTCCTAGAGAAAGCTAATTTGAAAGATGATGGTAGCAACTACACAGACTGGGTCTGTAACTTGAGGATTATCCTCTTTGCTGCACAGAATAATTACATCCTGGAAGCACCGCTGGGTGCTAGGCCTACTGCAGATGCTACTGATGACGTTAAGAATGTCTGGCAGAGCAAAGCTGATGACTACTCGATAGTTCAGTGTGCCATGCTGATACGTCTCCAACGTATCTATAATTTTTGATTGCTCCATGCTATATTATCTACTGTTTTGGACATTATTGGGCTTTATTATCCACTTTTATATTATTTTTGGGACTAACCTATCAACCGAAGGCCCAGCCCAGAATTGTTGTTTTTTGCCTGTTTTAGGGTTTCGAAGAAGAGGAATATCAAACGGAGTCCAAACGGAATGAAACCTTCGGGAACGTGATTTTCTCACCGAATACAACTCAGGAGACTTGGACCCTACGTCAAGCCAACTAACAGGAGGCCACGAGGTAGGGGGGCGCGCCTCCCCCCCAGGCGCGCCCTCCACCCTCGTGGGCCTCCTGTTGCTCCACCGACGTACTTCTTCCTCCTATATATATCCACGTACCCCCAAACGATCAGAACATGAGCCAAAACCCTAATTCCACCGCCGTAACTTTCTGTATCCACGAGATCCCATCTTGGGGCCTGTTCCGGAGCTCCGTCGAAGGGGGCATCGATCACGGAGGGCTTCTACATCAACACCATAGCCTCTCCGATGAAGTTTGAGTAGTTTACTTCAGACCTACAGGTCCATAGTTAGTAGCTAGATGGCTTCTTCTCTCTTTTTGGATCTCAATACAATGTTCTCCCCCTCTCTTGTGGAGATCTATTCAATGTAATCTTCTTTTTGCAGTGTGTTTGTTGAGACCGATGAATTATGGGTTTATGATCAAGTCTATCTATGAATAATATTTGAATCTTCTCTGAATTCTTTTATGTATGATTGTTTATCTTTGCAAGTCTCTTTGAATTATTAGTTTGGTTTGGCCTACTAGATTGATCTTTCTTGCAATGGGAGAAGTGCTTAGCTTTGGGTTCAATCTTGCAGTGTCCTTTCCCGGTGACAGTAAGGGCAGCAAGGCACATATTGTATTGTTGCCATCGAGGATAACAAGATGGGGTTTTCTTCATATTGCATGACTCTATCCCTCTACATCATGTCATCTTGCTTAAGGTGTTACTCTGTTTTTAACTTAATACTCTAGATGCATGCTGGATAGCGGTCGATGAGTAGAGTAATAGTAGTAGATGCAGGCAGGAGTCGGTCTACTTGTCTCGGACGTGATGCCTATATACATGATCATACCTAGATATTCTCATAACTATGCTCAATTCTGTCAATTGCTCAACAGTAATTTGTTCACCCACCATAGAATACTTATGCTCTTGAGAGAAGCCACTAGTGAAACCTATGGCCCCCGGGTCTATCTTTATCATATTAATCTCCTACTACTTAGTTATTTACTTTGCCTTTATTTTACTTTGCATCTTTATCATAAAAATACTAAAAATATTATCTTATCATATCTATCAGATCTCACTCTCGTAAGTGGCCCTATAGGGATTGACAACCCCTATTTGCGTTGGTTGCGAGGATTTTTTTGTTTTGTGCAGGTACGAGGGACTCGCGCGTAGCTTCATACTGGATTGATACCTTGGTTCTCAAAAACTAAGGGAAATACTTACGCTACATTGCTGCATCATCCCTTCCTCTTTGGGGAAAACCAACGCAGTGCTAAAAGAGGTAGCAAGAAGGATTTCTGGCACCGTTGTCGGGGAGGTCTACGCAAAAGTCAACATACCAAGTACCCATCACATACCCTTATCTCCCGCATTACATTATTTGCCATTTGCCTCTCGTTTTCCTCTCCCCCCAATTCACCCTTGCCGTTTTATTCACCCTCTCTCTCTATCCTCCCTCTCTTTCTCTATTCGCCTCTTTTTGTCAGCTTGCTTTTTGCTTGTGTGTTAGTTTGCTTGCTTGTTGTTATGGCTAGTCCCTTATCTTCTCCGTTGTCTCCCGAGAATGAAATTCTAAATTTTAAGCAAAGGGAGGGTGAAAATCTAAAAGATGCTTGGTATAGAATTTGCAATGCTCAAAATAAATCTGCTAGGAAGCAATCTACTACCATTCTCCTTCGCAATTTTATGTAGGCATTACTCCTTGGCACCGTTATGTTCTTGATACTATTACCGGAGGGAATTTTTTGGGCAGCTATACTCTTGATTCTTATAATTCTATGTTAGATTTATTTGGCTCCCCCTCTTTTGGTTAATGGAACTATATTAACTTTGGAGCATGTAATGCAAAGGCTTGAAATTATTGAAAATAAGGTTGCTACCGTAGAGCTAATTGAAAATTTGGATAAAAATATCGACAGCCGAATCTCTCAATATGGATCTAAAGTAGGAGTTACTTTGAAAGATATTATAGAAAAGGAACCCATAGTTAATGAGAAAATAAATCACGATTCTGTTAGGATCGATAAACTTGAGAATATTATTACCAATTTGGGAACCGCTTTTTCTTCCATAAAGAGTACTCCAAGTTCCTCTACTAAAGTTGCCAAGCTTATGTATGTTCCTAAAAATAAGGGTGAATCATCTAGTAAGGAAAATGGGGATCTTAAATCTATAAGTATTCATCCCAATCTTTTTGCTATCATTAAGGAACCATTTGTTACAAATGAATTTTTCGATCTTGTGCCTAAAAGTTTGATAATTAATAAAAATAAAGAAACTCCTAAAGACGGTAGATGCCTCATTGAAGAATTACCTACCAAAGATGGCCATACCTAGATCTATTCTTGCTTGTTATGCCTAGCTAGGGGCGTTAAACGATAGCGCTTGTTGGGAGGCAACCCAATTTTATTTTTATTACTTGCCTTTTGCTCCTGCTTAGTAATAAATAAAGTATTTAGCCTGTGTTTTGGTTGTGTTTTTGTGTTTAATTAGTGTTTGTGCCAAGTAGAACCGTTGGGAAGACTTGGGGAAAGTCTTGTTGAACTTGCTGTAAAAAAACAGAAACTTTAGCGCTCACGAGAACTGTTGTCATTTTTATTTGGAAAGTGCTATTTATTTAATTCTTTTTGAATAGGATTATTAGATAAATTCCTCACGTCCAGCAATTTATTTTAGAATTTTTGGGCTTCCAGATCTTGCGCTAGCTACAGATTACTACAGACTGTTCTGTTTTTGACAGATTCTGTTTTGCGTGTGTTGTTTGCTTATTTTGATGAATCTATGGCTAGTAAATTAGTTTATAAACCATAGAGAAGCTGGAATACAGTAGGTATAACACCCGTATAAATAAATAATGAGTTCATTATAGTACCTTGAAGTGGTCTTTTGTTTTCTTTCGCTAACGGAGCTCACGAGATTTTCTACTTTAAGTTTTGTGTTGTGAAGTTTTCAAGTTTTGGGTAAAGATTTGATGGATTGTGGAACAAGGAGTGCCAAGAGCCTAAGATTGGGGATTCCCATGGAACCCCCAAGATAATCTAAGGACACCTAAAAGCCAAAGCTTGGGGATGCCCCGGAAGGCATCCCCTCTTTCGTCTACATCTATTGGTAACTTTACTTGGAGCTATATTTTTATTTACCACATGATATGTGTTTTACTTGGAGCGTATTGTATGATTTGAGTCTTTGCTTATTAGTTTACCACAATCATCCTTGCTGTACACACCTTTTGAGAGAGCCATACATGATTTAGAATTTGTTAGAATACTCTATGTGCTTCGCTTATATCTTTTGAGTTATATAATTTTGCTCTAGTGCTTCACTTATATCTTTTAGAGCACGGTGGTGGATTTGTTTTATAGAAACTATTGATCTCTCATGCTTCACTTAGATTATTTTGAGAGTCTTAATAGCATGGTAATTTTCTTAAAATCCTAATATGCTTGGTATGCAAGATTAATAACAAAACTTTCTTATGAGTGTGTTGAATACTAAGAGAAGTTTGATGCTTGATGATTGTTTTGAGACATGGAGGTAATAATATCAAAGTCGTGCTATTTGAGCAGTTGTGAAATTGAGAAATACTTGAGTTGAGGTTTGCAAGTCCCGTAGCATGCACGTATGGTAAACGTTATGCAACAAATTTGAAACATGAGGTGTTATTTGATTGTCTTCCTTATGAGTGGCAGTCGGGGACGAGCGATGGTCTTTTCCTACCAAACTATCCCCCTAGGAGCATGCGCGTAGTACCGAGGTTTTTGATGACTTGTAGATTTTTGCAATAAGTATGTGAGTTCTTTATGACTAATGTTGAGTCCATGGATTATACGCACTCTCACCCTTCCATCCTTGCTAGCCTCTTCGGTACCGTGCATTTCCCTTTCTCACATTGAGAGTTGGCGCAAACTTCGCCGGTGCATCCAAACCCCGTGATATGATACACTCTTTCACACATAAACCTCCTTATATCTTCCTCAAAACAGCCACCATACCTACCTATTATGGCATTTCCATAGCCATTCCGAGATATATTGCCATGCAACTTTCCATTATTCCGTTCATCATGACACATTCGTCATTGTCATATTGCTTAGCATGATCATGTAGTTGACATGGTATTTGTGGCAAAGCCACCGTTCATAATTCTTTCATACATGTCACTCTTGGTTCATTGCATATCCCGGTACACCGCTGGAGGCATTCATATAGAGTCATCTTTGTTCTAGTATCGAGTTGTAAATAAATAGAAGTGTGATGATCATCATTTTCTAGAGCATTGTCCCAAGTGAGGAATAAAAGAAGAGAAAGGCCATAAAAAGAGAAAAGGCCCAAAGAAAAAAAATGAGAGAAAAAGAGAGAAGGGACAATGTTACTATCCTTTGCCACACTTGTGCTTCAAAGTAGCACCATGATCTTCATAGTAGAGAGCCTCCTCAAGTACCCTAGGTCTTCGTGAGCAAGCAAGTTGGATGCACACCCACTAGTTTCTTTTGTTGAGCTTTCATACATTTATAGCTCTAGTGCATCCGTTGCATGGCAATCCCTACTCCTTGCATTAACATCAATCGGTGGGCATCTCCATAGCCCATTGATTAGCCTCGTTGATGTGAGACTTTCTCCTCTTTTGTCTTCTCCACATAACCCCCCCTCATTATATTCTATTCCACCTATAGTGCTGTGTCCATGGCTCGTGCTCATATATTGCGTGAAAGTTTATAGGTTTGGGATTACTAAAGTATGAAACAATTGCTTGGCTTGTCATCGGGGTTGTGCATGATGATAGCATTCTTGTGTGACGAAAATAAAACATGACTAAACCAAATGATTTTGTAGGGATGAACTTTCTTTGGCCATGTTATTTTGAGAAGACATAATTGCTTAGTTAGTATGCTTGAAGTATTATCATTTTTATGTCAATATGAACTTTTGTCTTGAATCTTTCAGATCTGAATATTCATACCACAATTAAGAAGAATTACATTAAAATTATGCCAAGTAGCACTCCGCATCAAAAATTCTGTTTTTATCATTTACCTACTCGAGGACGAGCATGAATTAAGCTTGGGGATGCTTGATACGTCTCCAACATATCTATAATTTTTGATTCCTCCATGCTATATTATCTACCGTTTTGGACATTATTGGCCTTTATTATCCACTTTTATATTATTTTTGGGACTAACCTATTAACCGGAGGCCCAACCCAGAATTTTTGTTTTTTGCCTGTTTCAGGGTTTCGAAGAAAAGGAATATCAAACGGAGTCCAAACGGAATGAAACCTTCGGGAACGTGATTTTCTCACCGAATACAACTCAGGAGACTTGGACCCTACGTCAAGCCAAC
>NC_041390.1:101570079-101603687 GCF_002162155.2 Triticum dicoccoides
CCCCAGGCGCGCCCTCCACCCTCGTGGGCCCCCTGTTGCTCCACCGACGTACTCCTTCCTCCTATATATACCTACGTACCCCCAAACGATTAGATACGGAGCCAAAAACCTAATTCCACCGCCGCAACTTTCTGTATCCACGAGATCCCATCTTGGGGCCTATTCCGGAGCTCCGCCGGAGGGGGCATCGATCACGGAGGGCTTCTACATCAACACCATAGCCTCTCCGATGAAGTGTGAGTAGTTTACTTCAGACCTACGAGTCCATAGTTTGGAGCTAGATGGCTTCTTCTCTCTTTTTGGATCTCAATACAATGTTCTGCTCCTCTCTTGTGGAGATCTATTCGATGTAATCTTCTTTTTGCAGTGTGTTTGTTGAGACCGATGAATTGTGGGTTTACGATCAAGTCTATCTATGAATAATATTTGAATCTTCTCTGTATTCTTTTATGTATGATTGGTTATATTTGCAAGTCTCTTAGAATTATTAGTTTGGTTTGGCCTACTAGATTGATCTTTCTTGCAATGGGAGAAGTGCTTAGCTTTGGGTTCAATCTTGCGGTGTCCTTTCCTAGTGACAGTAAGGGCAGCAAGGCACGTATTGTATTGTTGCCATTGAGGATAACAGGATGGGGTTTTCTTCATATTGCATGAGTCTATCCCTCTACATCATGCCATCTTTCATAAGGCGTTACTCTGTTTTTAACTTAATACTCTAGATGCATGCTGGATAGCTGTCGATGAGTGGAGTAATGTAGTAGATGCAGGCAAGAGTCGGTCTACTTGTCTCGGACGTGATGCCTATATACATGACCATACCTAGATATTCTCATAACTATGCTCAATTCTGTCAATTGCTCAACAGTAATTTGTTCACCCATTGTAGGATACTTATGCTCTCGAGAGAAGCCACTAGTGAAACCTATGGCCCCCGGGTCTATCTTTATCATATTAATCTCCTACTACTTAGTTATTTACTTTGCTATTTACTTTGCATCTTTATCATAAAAATACTAAAAATATTATCTTATCATATCTATCAGATCTCACTCTCATAAGTGGCCCTATAGGGATTGACAACCCCTATTTGCGTTGGTTGCGAGGACTTATTTGTTTTGTGTAGTTACGAGGGACTCGCGCGTAGCCTCCTACTGGATTGATATCTTGGTTCTCAAAAACTGAGGGAAATACTTACGTTACTTTGCTGCATCATCCCTTCCTCTTCGGGGAAAACCAACACAGTGCTAAAAGAGGTAGCACATGCTTTATGGCTTAGAACCGGGACTTCAACGACGTTTTGAATGTCATGGAGCATAAGCGATATTTCAGGAGTTGAAGTTAATATTTCAAGCAAATGCCTGGATTGAGAGATATGAAGTCTCCAATAAGTTCTACAGCTGCAAGATGGAGAAGAATATTTCTGTCAGTGAACATATACTCATAATGTCTGGGTACCACAACCACTTGACTCAACTAGGAGTTAATCTTCCCGATGATAGTGTCATTGACAGAGTTCTTCAATCACTGCCACCAAGCTACAAAAGCTTCATGATGAACTATAATATGCAAGGGTTGGATAAGACAATTCCCGAGCTCTTCGTAATGCTAAAAGCTGCAGAGGTAGAAATCAAGAAGGAGCATCAAGTGTTGATGGTTAGCAAAACCACTAGTTTCAAGAAAAAGGGCAAAGGGAAGAAGGGGAACTTCAAGAAGAACGACAAGCAAGTTGCTGCTCAAGTGAAGAAGCCCAAGTCTGGACCTAATACGTCTCCAACATATCTATAATTTTTTATTCTTCCATGCTATATTATATTCTGTTTTGTACATTATTGGGCTTTATTATACACTTTTATATTATTTTTGGGACTAACCTATTAACCGGAGGCCTAGCCCAGAATTGCTGTTTTTTGCCTATTTTAGGGTTTCGCAGAAAAAGAATATCAAACGGAGTCCAAACGGAATGAAACCTTCGGGAACGTGATTTTTGGAACAAACATGATCCAGAGGACTTGGACCCTACGTCAAGAAATCAACGAGGAAGGCATGAGGTAGGGGGGCGCGCCTACCCCCCCCCCCCCAGGCACGCCCTCCACCCTCGTGGGCCCCCTGTTGCTCCACTGACGTACTTCTTCCTCCTATATATACCTACGTACCCCCAAACTACTAGATACGGAGCCAAAACCCTAATTCCACCGTCGTAACTTTCTGTATCCACGAGATCCCGTCTTGGGGACTTTTCCGGAGCTCCGCCGGAGGGGGTATCGATCACGGAGGGCATCTACATCAACACCATAGCCTCTCCGATGAAGTGTGAGTAGTTTACTTCAGACCTACGGGTCCATAGTTATTAGCTAGATGGCTTCTTCTCTCTTTTTGGATCTTAATACAAAGTTCTCCCCCTCTCTTGTGGAGATCTATTCGATGTAATCTTCTTTTGCGGTGTGTTTGTTGAGACCGAGTTTATGATCAAGTTTATCTATGTACAATATTTGAATCTTCTCTGAATTCTTTTATGTATGATTGGTTATCTTTGCAAGTCTCTTCGAATTATCAGTTTGGTTTGGCCTACTAGATTGATCTTTCTTGCAATGGGAGAAGTGCTTAGCTTTGGGTTCAATCTTGCGGTGTCCTTTCCCAGTGATAGTAGGTGCATCAAGGCACGTATTGTATTGTTGCCATCGAGGATAACAAGATGGGGTTTATATCATATTGCATGAGTTTATCTCTCTACATCATGTCATCTTGCTTAAAGCATTACTCTGTTCTCTTGAACTTAATACTCTAGATGCATGCTGGATAGCGGTCGATGTGTGGAGTAATAGTAGTAGATGCAGGCAGGAGTCAGTCTACTTGTTTCGGACGTGATGCCTATATACAGGATCATACCTAGATATTCTCATAACTATGCTCAATTCTGTCAATTGCTCAACCGTAATTTGTTCACCCATCGTAAATACTTATGCTCTTGAGAGAAGCCACTAGTGAAACCTATGGCCCCCGGGTCTATCTTCCATCATATTAATCTTCCAATAGTTAGTTATTTCCTTTGCCATTTATTTTAATTGCATCTTTTATTTCTCTTTATCATAAAAATACCAAAAATATTATCCTATCATATCTATCAGATCTCACTCTCGTAAGTGACCTTGTAGGGATTGACAACCCGTTATCACGTTGGTTGCAAGGATTTATTTGTTTGTGTAGGTGCGAGGGACTCGTGCGCGGCCTCCTACTGGATTGATTCCTTGGTTCTCAAAAACGGAGGGAAATACTTACGCTACTTTGCTGCATCACCCTTTCCTCTTCAAGGGAAAACCAATGCAGTTCTCAAGAGGTAGCAAGAAGGATTTCGGGCGCCATTGCCGGGGAGGTTCGCACAATACAAGTCAAGATTTGACTCCCGACAACAAGTCACTTGTGGCGCCGTTGCAAGTCAAGACATACCAAGTAGCCATCACAAACCCTTATCTCCCGCATTACATTATTTGCCATTTGCCTCTCGTTTTCCTCTCCCCCACTTCACCCTTGCCGTTTTATTCGCCCTCTCTCTCTCCATCCTCCCTCTCTTTCTCTATTTGCCTCTTTTTGCCCGTCTCTTGTTTGCTTGTGTGTTGGATTGCTTGCTTGTCACGATGGCTCAAGATAAAACTAAATTGTGTGACTTCACCAATACCAACAACAATGATTTCCATAGCACTCCGATTGCTCCTCTTACCGATACTGAATCTTGTGAAATCAATGCCGCTTTGTTGAATCTTGTCATGAAAGATCAATTCGCCGGCCTTCCTAGTGAAGATGCCGCTACCCATCTGAATAGCTTCGTTGATTTATGTGATAAGCAAAAGAAGAAAGATGTGGATAATGATATTGTTAAATTGAAGCTATTCCCTTTTTCGCTTAGAGATCGTGCTAAAGCTTGGTTTTCGTCTTTGCCTAAAAATAGTATTGATTCGTGGAATAAGTGCAAAGATGCTTTTATCTCTAAGTATTTTCCTCCCGCTAAGATCATCTCTCTTAGAAATGATATTATGAATTTTAAGCAACTTGATCATGAACATGTTGCACAAGCTTGGGAGAGGATGAAACTAATGATACGTAATTTCCCTACACATGGTTTGAATTTGTGGATGATTATACAAAATTTTTATGCCGGATTGAATTTTGCTTCTAGGAATCTTTTAGATTTGGCTGCGGGAGGCACTTTTATGGAAATCACTTTCGGAGAAGCTACTAAACTCCTAGATAATATTATGGTTAATTATTCTCAATGGCACACTGAAAGATCTACTAATAAGAAAGTGCATGCGATAGAAGAAATTAATGTTTTGAGTGGAAAGATGGATGAACTTATGAAATTATTTACTAATAAAAGTGTTTCTTCTGATCCTAATGATATGTATTTGTCTACTTTGATTGAGAATAATAATGAATCTATGGATGTGAATTTTGTTGGTAGGAATAATTTTGGTAACAACGCGTATAGAGGAAACTTTAATCCTAGGTCGTATCCTAGTAATTCCTCTAATAATTATGGAAATTCCTACAACAATTCTTATGGAAAATATAATAAGATGCCCTCTGATTTTGAATCTAATATTAAAGAATTTATTACTTTGCAAAAGAATTTTAATTCTTTGATTGAAGAAAAATTGCTTAAGATTGATGAGTTGGCTAGAAACGTTGATAGAATTTCTCTTGATGTTGATTCTTTGAAACTTAGATCTATTCCACCTAAGCATGATATTAATGAGTATGTCAAAGCCATGAGAATTTCCATTGATGAGTGCAAAGAAAGAACCGCTAGGATGCGTGCTAAGAAAGATTGCTTTATAAAAGCGTGTTCTTCTAGTTTCCATGATAATAAAGATGAAGATCTAAAAGTTATTGATGTGTCCCCTATTAAATCTTTGTTTTGCAATATGAATCTTGATAATGATGGGACTGAATATGATCCACCTTTACCTAGACGGTGTTCCAAACATTCGGAGTCTTTAGATCTTGATGCTAAAAATGTTAAAAGTGGGATTGAAGAAGTCAAAACTTCAAATATTAATGAACCCACTATTTTGGATTTCAAGGAATTTAATTATGATAATTGCTATTTGATAGATTGTATTTCCATGTTGCAATCCGTGCTAGATTCTCCTCATGCTTATAATCAAAATAAAGCTTTTACTAAACATATCGTTGATGCTTTGATGCAATCTTATGAAGAAAAACTTGACTTGGAAGTTTCTATCCCTAGAAAACTTTATGATGAGTGGAAACCTACTATTAAAATTAAAATTAAAGATCATGAATGCTATGCTTTGTGTGATTTGGGTGCTAGTGTTTCCACGATTCCAAAGACTTTGTGTGATTTGCTAGGTTTCCATGATTTTGATGATTGCTCCTTAAACTTGCACCTTGCGGATTCCACTATTAAGAAACCTATGGGAAGAATTAATGATGTTCTTATTTTTGCAAATAGGAGTTATGTGCCGGTAGATTTTATTGTTCTGGACATAGATTGCAATCCTTCATGTCCTATTATTCTTGGTAGACCTTTCCTTAGAACGATTGGTGCAATTATTGATATGAGGGAAGGGAATATTAGATTCCAATTTATGTTAAGGAAAGGCATTGAACACTTCCCTAGAAATAAAATTAAATTACCTTATGAATCTATTTTGAGAGCCACATATGGATTGCCTACCAAAGATGGCAATACTTAGATCTATCCTTGCTTTTATGCCTAGCTAGGGGCATTAAACGATAGCGCTTGTTGGGAGGCAACCCAATTTTCTTTTTATTCCTTCATTTTTGCTCCTGTTTAGTAATAAATAATTTATCTAGCCTCTGTTTTGGTTCTGTTTTTTGTGTTTAATTAGTGTTTGTGCCAAGTATAACCGTTGGGAAGACTTGGGGAAAGTCTTTTTAATCTTGCTGTAAAAAACAGAAACTTTAGCGCTCACGAGAATTGCTTCCATTTTTATTTGGAAGGTGATATTTAGTTAATTCTTTTTGAATATGATTAATAGATAAATTCCTCACGTCCAAAAATTTATTTTAGAATTTTTGGGGTTCCAGATCTTGCGTTAGCTACAGATTACTACAGACTGTTCTATTTTTGACAGATTCTGTTTCTCGTGTGTTGTTTGCTTATTTTGATGAATCTATGGCTAGTAAAATAGTTTGAAAACCATAGAGAAGTTGGAATTCAGTAGGTTTAACACCAATATAAATAAAGAATGAGTTCATTACAGTACCTTGAAGTGGTATTTTGTTTTCTTTCGCTAACGGAGCTCACGAGATTTTCTACTTTAAGTTTTGTGTTGTGAAGTTTTCAAGTTTTGGGTAAAAGATTTGATGGATTATGGAACAAGGAGTGGAAAGAGACTAAGCTTGGGGATGCCCATGGAACCCCAATATAATCTAAGGACACCTAAAATCCAAAGCTTGGGGATGCCCCGGAAGGCATCCCCTCTTTCGTCTACTTCCATCGATAACTTTACTTGGAGCTATATTTTTATTTACCACATGATACGTGTTTTGCTTGGAGTGTCTTGTATTATTGGAGTCTTTATTTGTTATTTTTCCACAATCATCCTTGCTGTACACACCTTTTGAGAGAGACACACATGATTCGGAAATTGTTAGAATACTCTATGTGCTTCACTTATATCTTTTGAGTTGTATAGTTTTTGCTCTAGTGCCTCACTTATATGTTTTAGAGCACGTCGATGGATTTGTTTTATAGAAACTAGTGTTCTCTCATGCTTCACTTAGATTATTTTGAGAGTCCTACAAAACAGCATGGTAATTTTCTTTAATTATGTTAGGCATTCAAGATTAATAAATTTTTTTATGAGTGTGTTAAATACTATGAGAAGTTTGATACTTGATAATTGTTTTGAGATATGGAGATGGTAATATTAGAGTCATGCTAGTTGAGTAGTTGTGAATTTGATAAATACTTGTGTTAAAGTTTGTGATTCCCGTAGCATGCACGTATGGTGAACCGTTATGTGATGAAGTTGGAGCATGATTTATTTATTGACTGTCTTCCTTATGAGTGGCGGTCGGGGACGAGCGATGGTCTTTTCCTACTAATCTATCCCCCTAAGAGCATGCACGTAATACTTTTCTTTGATAACTTGTAGATTTTTGCAATAAGTATATGAGTTCTTTATGACTAAGGTTGAGTCCATGGATCATACACACTTTTCTTCCTTCCACCATTGCTAGCCTCTCTAATACCGCGAACCTTTCGCCGGTATCATACACCCACCATATACCTTCCTCAAAACAGCCACCATACCTACCTATCATGGCATTTCCATAGCCATTCCGAGATATATTTCCATGAAACTTTCCACCGTTCCGTTTACTATGACACGCTCCATCATTGTCATATTGCTTTGCATGATCATGTATTTGACATTGTATTTGTGGCAAAGCCACCGTTCATAATTCTTTCATACATGTCACTCTTGATTCATTGCATATCCCGGTACACCACCGAAGGCATTCACATAGAGTCATATTTTGGTCTAAGTATTGAGTTGTAATTGTTGAGTTATAAGTAAATAAAAGTGTGATGATCATCATTTTTAGAGCATTGTCCCAAGTGAGGAAAGGATGATGGAGACTATGATTCCCCCATAAGTCGGGATGAGACTCCGGACGAAAAAAAGAGGCCATAAAAAAGTCCCAAATAAAAAAATTGAGAGAAAAAGAGAGAAGGGACAATGCTACTATCCTTTTCCACACTTGTGCTTCAAAGTAGCACCATGATCTTCATAATAGAGAGTCTCCTATGTTATCACTTTCATATACCAGTGGGAATTTTTCATTGTAGAACTTGGCTTGTATATTCCAATGATGGGATTCCTCAAAATGCCCTAGGTCTTCGTGAGCAAGCGAGTTGGATGCACACCCACTTAGTTCCTTTTGTTGAGCTTTCATATACTTATAGCTCTAGTGCATCCGTTGCATGGCAATCCCTACTCACTCACATTGATATCTATTGATGGGCATCTCCATATCCCGATGATATGCCTAGTTGATGTGAGACTATCTTCCCCCTTTTTTGTCTCCTCCACAACCACCATTCTATTCCACCTAAAGTGCTATGTCCATGGCTCACGCTCATGTATTGCGTGAGGATTGAAAAAGTTTGAGAACACCAAAAGTATGAAACAATTGCTTGGCTTGTCATCGGGGTTGTGCATGATTTAAATACTTTGTGTGGTGAAGATAGAGCATAGCCAGACTATATAATTTTGTAGGGATAACTTTCTTTGGCCATGTTATTTTGAAGAGACATAATTGCCTAGTTAGAATGCTTGAAGTATTATTATTTCTATGTCAATATTGAACTTTTGTCTTGACTCTTTCGGATCTGAATATTCATACCACAATTAAGAAGAATTACATTGAAATTATGCCAAGTAGCATTCCACATCAAAAAATCTGTTTTTATCATTTACCTACTCGAGGACGAGCAGGAATTAAGATTGGGGATGCTTGATACGTCTCCAACGTATCTATAATTTTTGATTGTTCCATGCTATATTATATTCTGTTTTGGACATTATTGGGCTTTATTATACACTTTTATATTATTTTTGGGACTAACCTATTAACCGGAGGCCCAGCCCACAATTGTTGTTTTTGCCTATTTTAGGGTTTCGCAGAAAAAGAATATCAAAAGGAGTCCAAACGGAACGAAACCTTCGGGAATATGATTTTTAGAACGAACATGATCCATAGGACTTGGACCCTACATCAAGCAATCAACAAAGAAGGCACGAGGTAGGGGGCGCGCCTACCCCCCAGGCGCGCCTTCCACCCTCGTGGGCCCCCTGTTGCTCCACCAACGTACTCCTTCCTCCTATATATACCTACGTACCCCCAAACAATTAGATACGGAGCCAAAAACCTAATTCCACCACCGCAACTTTCTGTATCCACGAGATCCCATCTTGGGGCCTATTCCGGAGCTCCGCCGGAGGGGGCATCGATCACGGAGGGCTTCTACATCAACACCATAGCCTCTCCGATGAAGTGTGAGTAGTTTACCTCAGACCTACGGGTCCATAGTTAGTAGCTAGATGACTTCTTCTCTCTTTTCGGATATCAATACAATGTTCTCCCCCTCTCTTGTGGATAACTATTCGATGTAATCATCTTTTTGCGGTGTGTTTGTTGAGACCGATGAATTGTGGGTTTATGATCAAGTCTATCTATGAATAATATTTGAATCTTCTCTGAATTCTTTTATGTATGATTGGTTATCTTTGCAAGTCTCTTCGAATTATCAGTTTGGTTTGGCCTACTAGATTGATCTTTCTTGCAATGGGAGAAGTGCTTAGCTTTGGGTTCAATATTGCGGTGCTCGATCCCAGTGACAGAAAAGGAAACGACACGTATTTTATTGTTGCCATCAAGGATAAAAAGATGGGGTTTATATAATATTGCTTGAGTTTATCCCTCTAGATCATGTCATCTTACCTAATGCGTTACTCTGTTCTTATGAACTTAATACTCTAGATGCATGCTGGAAAGCGGTCGATGTGTGGAGTAATAGTAGTAGATGCAGGCAAGAGTCGGTCTACTTGTTTCGGATGTGATGCCTATATACATGATCATACCTAGATATTCTCATAACTATGCTCGATTCTGTCAATTGCTCAACAGTAGTTTGTTCACCCACCGTAAATACTTATGCTCTTGAGAGAAGCCACTAGTGAAACCTATGGCCCCCGGGTCTATCTTCCATCATATTAATCTTCCAATACTTAGTTATTTCCTTTGCCATTTATTTTACTTGCATCTTTTATTTCACTTTATCATAAAAATACCAAAAATATTATCCTATCATATCTATCAGATCTCACTCTCCTAAGTGACCGTGTAGGGATTGACAACCCCTTATCGCGTTGGTTGCGAGGATTTATTTGTTTGTGTAGGTGCGCGGGACTCGTGCGCGGGCTCCTTCTGGATTGATACCTTGGTTCTCAAAAACTGAGGGAAATACTTACGTTACTTTGCTGCATCACCCTTTCCTCTTCAAGGGAAAACCAACGTAGTGCTCAAGAGGTAGCAAGATCTAAGCCCAAGACTGAGTGCTTCTACTGGAAAGGGACTGGTCACTGGAAGCAGAACTGCCCCAAGTATTTGGCGGATAAGAAGGATGGCAAAGTGAAAGGTATATTTGATATATATGTTATTGATGTGTACCTTACTAATGCTCGCAGTAGCTCCTGGGTATTTGATACTGGTTCTATTGCTCATATTTGCAACTCGAAACAGGGGCTACGGATTAAGCGAATATTGGCTAAGGACGAGGTGACGATGCGCGTGGGAAATGGTTCCAAAGTCGATGTGATCGCAGTCGGCACACTACCTCTACATATACCTTCAGGATTAGTACTAGACCTAAATAATTTTTATTTGGTGCCAGCGTTAAGCATGAATATTATATCTGGATCTTGTTTGATGCGAGACGGTTATTCATTTAAATCGGAGAATAATGGTTGTTCTATTTATATGAGTAATATCTTTTATGGTCATGCACCCTTGATGAGTGGTCTGTTTTTATTGAAACTCGATAGTAGTGATACACATATTCATAGTATTGAAGCCAAAAGATATAAGTTTAATAATGATAGTGCAACTTATTTGTGGCACTGCCGTTTAGGTCATATTGGTGTAAAGCACGTGAAGAAACTCCATGCTGATGGGATTTTGGAATCACTTGATTATGAATCACTTGATGCTTGCGAACCATGGCTCATGGGCAAGATGACTAAGACTCCGTTCTCCGGAACAATGGAACGAACAACAAACTTATTAGAAATAATACATACTGATGTATGTGGTCCGATGAGTGTTGATGCTCGCGGCGGGTATCGTTATTTTCTGACCTTCACAGATGATTTGAGCAGATATGGGTATATCTACTTAATGAAACATAAGTATGAAACATTTGAAAAGTTCAAAGAATTTCAGAGTGAAGTGGAAAATCATCGTAACAAGAAAATTAAGTTTCTATGAGCTGATCGTGGAGGTGAATATTGGAGTTATGAGTTTGGTCTTCATTTGAAACAATGTCGAATAGTTTCGCAAATCACGCCACTTGGAACACCACTGCATAATGGTGTGTCCGAACATCGTAACCGCACTTTATTAGATATTGTGCGATCTATGATGTCTCTTACTGATTTACCGCTATCGTTTTGGGGTTATGCTTTAGAGACGGCTGCATTCATGTTAAATAGGGAACCATCGAAATCCGTTGAGATGACACCATATGAACTATGGTTTGGCAAGAAACCCAAGTTTTCTTTACTTAAAGTTTGGGGATGCAATGCTTATGTGAGAAAGCTTCAACCTGATAAGCTCGAACCCAAAACGGAGAAATGTGTCTTCATAGGATACCCAAAGGAAACTGTTGGGTACACCTTCTATCACAGATCTGAAGGCAAGATATTTGTTGCTAAGAATGGATCCTTTCTAGAGAAGGAGTTTCTCTCGAAAGAAGTGAGTGCGAGGAAAGTAGAACTTGATGAGGTAGTTGTACCTTCTCCCTTATTGGAAAGTAGTACATCATAGGAATCAGTTCTAGTGATTCCTACACCAATTAGTGAGGAAGCTAATGATGCTGATCAAGAAGCTTCTAATCAAGTTACTACCGAACCTCGTAGGTCAACTAGAGTAAGATCCGCACCAGAGTGGTACGGTAATCCTGTTCTGGAGGTCATGTTACTTGACCATGATGAACCTACGAACTATGAGGAAGCGATGATGAGCCCAGATTCCGCAAAATGGCTTGAGACCATGAAATCTGAGATGGGATCCATGTATGAGAACGAAGTGTGGACTTTGGTTGACTTGCCCGACGATCAGCAAGCCATAGAGAATAAATGGATCTTTGATACGTCTCCAACGTATCTATAATTTTTGATTGCTCCATGCTAAATTATCTATTGTTTTGGACATTATTGGGCTTTATTATCCACTTTTATATTATTTTTGGGACTAACCTATTAACTAGAGGCCCAGCCCAGAATTGCTGTTTTTTGCCTGTTTTAGGGTTTCGAAGAAAAGGAATAACAAACAGAGTCCAAACGGAATTAAACCTTCGGGAATGTGATTTTCTCAACTAACAAGACCCGGGAGACTTGGACCCTACGTCAAGAAAGAAAAGAGGAGGCCACGAGGTAGGGGGGCGCGCCTGCCTACACCAGGCGTGCCCTCCACCCTCATGGGCCCCTGTTTCTCCACCGACGTACTCCTTCCTCTTATATATACCTACGTACCCCCAAACGATTAGATATGGAGCAAAAAACCTAATTCCACCGCCGCAACTTTCTTTATCCACGAGATCCTATCTTGGGGCCTATTCTAGAGCTCCGCCGAAGGGGGCATCAATCACGGAGGGCTTCTACATCAACACCATAGCCTCTCAGATGAAGTGTGAGTAGTTTACCTCAGACCTATGGGTCCATGGTTAGTAGCTAGATGGCTTCTTCTCTCTTTTTGGATCTCAATACAATGTTCTCCCCCTTTCCTGTGGAGAACTATTCGATGTATTCTTCTTTTTACGGTGTGTTTGTTGAGAACGATGAATTGTGGGTTTATGATCAAGTCTATCTATGAATAATATTTGAATCTTCTCTGAATTCTTTTATGTATGATTGGTTATCTTAGCAAGTCTCTTCGAATTATCAGTTTGGTTTGGCCTACTAGATTGATCTTTCTTGCAATGGGAGAAGTGCTTAGATTTGGGTTCAATCTTGCAGTGTCATTTCCCAGTGATAGTAGGGGCAGCAAGGCACATATTGTATTTTTGCCATCGAGGATAAGAAGATGGGGTTTTCTTCATATTGCATGAGTCTATCCCTCTACATCATGTCATCTTGCTTAAGGCGTTACTCTGTTTTTAACTTAATACTCTAGATGCATGCTGGATAGCGGTCGATGAGTGGAGTAATAGTAGTAGATGCAGGCAGAAGTCGGTCTACTTGTCTCGGACGTGATGCCTATATACATGATCATACCTAGATATTCTCATAACTATGCTCAATTCTGTCAATTGCTCAACAGTAATTTGTTCACCCACCGTAGAATACTCATGCTCTCGAGAGAAGCCACTAGTGAAACCTGTGGCCCCGGGGTCTATCTTTATCATATTAATCTCATATTACTTAGTTACTTCCTTTGCTATTTACTTTGCCTTCATTTTACTTTGCATCTTTATCATAAAAATACCAAAAATATTATCTTATCATATCTATCAGATCTCACTCTCGTAAGTGGCCTTATAGGGATTGACAACCCCTATTTGTGTTGGTTGCGAGGATTTATTTGTTTTGTGGAGGTACGAGGGACTCGCGTGTAGCCTCCTACTGGATTCATACCTTGGTTCTCAAAAACTGAGGGAAATACTTACGCTACTTTGCTACATCATCCCTTCCTCTTCGGGGAAAACCAACGCAGTGCTCAAGAGGTAGCAATAAGGATTTCTGGCGCCGTTGCCGGGGAGGTCTACGCAAAAGTCAACATACCAAGTACCCATCACATACCCTTATCTCCCGCATTACATTATTTGCCATTTTCCTCTCGTTTTCCTCTCCCCCACTTCACCCTTGCCGTTTTATTCGCCCTCTCTCTACCCTCCCTCTCTTTCTCTATTTGCCTATTTTTGCCTGCTTCCTTTTTGTTTGCTTGTGTGTTAGTTTGCTTGCTTGTCACGATGGCTCAAGATAATACTAAATTGTGTGACTTCACCAATACCAACAATAATGATTTTATTAGCACTCCGATTTCTCCTCTTACCAATGCTGAATCTTGTGAAATTAATACTGCTTTGCTGAATCTTGTCATGAAAGATCCGTTCTCTAGCCTTCCTAGTGAAGATGCTGCTACCCATCTAAATAGCTTCATTGATTTGTGTGATATGCAAAATAAGAAAGATGTGGATAATGATATTGTTAAATTGAAGCTATTTCCTTTTCCGCTTAGAGATCGTGCTAAAGCTTGGTTTTCGTCTTTGCCTAAAAATATTGATTCATGGAACAAGTGCAAAGATTCTTTTATCTCTAAGTATTTTCCTCCCGCTAAGATCATCTCTCTTAGAAACGATATTATGAATTTTAAGCAACTTGATCATGAACATGTTGCACAAGCTTGGGAGAGAATGAAATTAATGATAGTAATTGCCCTACTCATGGTTTAAATTTGTGGATGATTATACAACATTTTTATGCCGGATTGAATTTTGCTTGTAGAAATCTTTTAGATTCGGCCGCGGGAGGCACTTTTATGGAAATAACTTTAGGAGAAGCTACTAAACTCCTAGATAATATTAGGGTTAATTATTCTCAATGGCATACTGAAAGATCTACTAATAAAAAGGTGCATGCGATAGAAGAAATTAATGTTTTGAGTGGAAAGATGGATGAACTTATGAAATTATTTGCTAATAAGAGTGTTTCTTCTGATCCTAATGATATGCCCTTGTCTACTTTGATTGAGAATAATAATGAATCTATGGATGTGAATTTTTTTGGTAGGAACAATTTTGGTAACAACGCGTATAGAGGAAATTTCAATCCTAGGCCTTATCCTAGTAATCCCTCTAATAATTATGGTAATTCCTACAAAAATGCTTATGGAAATTATAATAAGATGCCCTCTTATTTTGAATCTAATATTAAAGAATTTATTACTTCACAAAAGAATTTTAATGCTATGATTGAAGAAAAATTGCTTAAGATTGATGATTTGGCTAGGAACGTTGATAGAATTGCTCTTGATGTTGATTCTTTGAAACTTAGATCTGTTCCACCTAAGCATGATATCAATGAGTCTCTCAAAGCCATGAGAATTTCCATTGATGAGTGCAAAGAAAGAACCGCTAGGATGCGTGCTAAGAAAGATGCCTTTATAAGAGCGTGTTCTTCTAGTTCCTATGAAAATAAAGATGAAGATCTAAAAGTTACTGATGTGTCCCCTATTAAATCTTTGTTTTGCAATATGAATCTTGATAATGATGGGACTGAATATGATCCACCTTTACCTAGAAGACGTTCCAAGAATTCAGAATTTGTTGATCTTAATGCTAAATTTGATAAAAGTGGGATTGAAGAAATTAAAACCCTAGATGTTGCTAAACCCAGTATTATGGATTTCAAGGAATTTAACTATGAAAATTGCTCTTTGATTGATTGTATTTTCTTGTTGCAATCCGTGCTAAATTCTCCTCATGCTTATAGTCAAAATAAAGCGTTTACTAAACATATCGTTGATGCCTTGATGCAATATTATGAAGAAAAACTTGAATTGGAAGTTTCTATCCCTAGAAAACATTATGATGAGTGTGAACCAACTATTAAAATTAAAATTAAATATCATGAATGCTATGCTTTATGTGATTTGGGTGCTAGCGTTTCCACGATTCCAAAGACTTTGTGTGATTTGTTAGGTTTCCGTGATTTTGATGATTGCTCTCTAAACTTGCACCTTGCGGATTCCACTATTAAGAAACCTATGGGAAGAATTAATGATGTTATTATTGTTGCAAATAGGAATTATGTGCCCGTAGATTTTATTGTTCTTGACATAGATTGCAATCCTTCATGTCCTATTATTCTTGGTAAACCTTTCCTTAGAACGATTGGTGCAATTATTGATATGAAGGAAGGAAATATTAGATTCCAATTTCCATTAAGTAAAGGCATGGAACACTTTCCTAGAAAGAAAATTAAATTACCTTACGAATCTATTATGAGATCCACTTATGGATTGCCTACCAAAGATGGCAGTACCTAGATCTATTATTGCTTGTTATGGCTAGCTAGGGGCGTTAAACGATAGCGCTTGTTGGGAGGCAACCCAATTTTATTTTTATTCCTTGCTTTTTACTCCTTTTCAGTAATAAATAATTTATCTAGCCTCTTTTTTGGTTGTGTTTTTTGTGTTTAATTAGTGTTTGTGCCAAGTAGAACCGTTGGGAAGACTTGGGGAAAAGTCTTGTTGAACTTGCTGTAAAAAACAGAAACTTTAGCGCTCACGAGAACTACTGCCATTTTTATTTGGAAAGTGCTATTTAGTTCATTCTTTTTGAAGATGATTAATATATACATTCCTCACGTCCTGAAATTTATTATAGAATTTTTGGGGTTCCAGATCTTGCGCTAGCTACAGATTACTACAGACTATTCTGTTTTTGATAGATTCTGTTTTTCGTGTGTTGTTTGCTTATTTTGATGAATCTATGGCTAGTAAATTGTTTATAAACCATAGATAATTTGGAATACAGTAGGTATAACACCAATATAAATAAATAACGAGTTCATTACAGTACCTTATGTGGTTTTTTATTTTCTTTCGCTAATGGAGCTCACGAGATTTTCTACTTTAAGTTTTGTGTTGTGAAGTTTTCAAGTTTTGGGTAAAGATTTGATGGATTATGGAACAAGGAGTGGCAAGAGCCTAAGCTTGGGGATGCCCATGGAACCCCCAAGATAATCTAAGGACACCTAAAATCCAAAGCTTGGGGATGCCCCGGAAGGCATCCCCTCTTTCGTCTACTTCTATCGATAACTTTACTTGGAGCTATATTTTTATTCGCCACATGATATGTGTTTTGCTTCGAGCATCTTGTATTATTTGAGTCTTTTCTTGTTAGTTTAGCACAATCGTCCTTGTTGTAAACACCTTTTGAGAGAGCCATACATGATTTAGAATTTGTTAGAATACTCTATGTGCTTCGCTTATATCTTTTGAGTTATATAATTTTGCTCTAGTACTTCACTTATATCTTTTAGAACACGGTGGTGGATTTTTTTTAAAAAACTATTGATCTCTCATGCTTCACTTAGATTATTTTGAGAGTCTTAATAGCATGGTAATTTGCTTTAAATCCTAATATGCTAGGTATTCAAGAGTAAAAAAAATTCTCTTATGATTGTGTTGTTGGAAATATGCCCTAGAGGCAATAATAAAATGATTATTATATTTCCTTGTTCATGATAATTGTCTATTATTCATGCTTTAATTGTATTATCCAGAAATCGTAATACATGTGTGAATACATAGACCACAATGTGTCCCTAGTGAGCCTCTAGTTGACTAGCTCGTTAATCAACAGATAGTCATGGTTTCCTGGCTATGGACATGGGGATGTCATTGATAACGGGATCACATCATTAGGAGAATAATGTGATGGACAACACCCAATCCTAAGCATAGCACAAGATCGTATAGTTCGTTTGCTAGAGTTTTTCCAATGTCAAGTATCTTTTCCTTAGACCATGAGATCGTGTAACTCCCGGATACCGTAGGAGTGCTCTAGGTGTACCAAACGTCACAACGTAACTGGGTGACTATAAAGGTATACTACGGGTATCTCCGAAAGTGTCTGTTGGGTTGACACGGATCAAGACTGGGATTTGTCACTCCGTATGACGGAGAGGTATCTCTGGGCCCACTCGGTAATGCATCATCATAATGAGCTCAAAGTGACCAAGTGTTTGGTCACGGGATCATGCATTACGGTACGAGTAAAGAGACTTGCCGGTAACGAGATTGAACCAGGTATTGGGATACCGACGATCGAATCTCGGGCAAGTAATGTACCGATTGACAAAGGGAATTGTATACGGGGTTGCTTGAATCCTCGACATCGTGGTTCATCCGATGAGATCATCGAGGAGCATGTGGGAGCCAACATGGGTATCCAGATCCCGCTGTTGGTTATTGACCGGAGAGCTGTCTCGGTTATGTCTACATGTCTCCCGAACCCGTAGGGTCTACACACTTAAGGTTCGGTGACGCTAGGGTTGTAGAGATATGAATATGCAGTAACCTGAAAGTTGTTCAGAGTCCCGGATGAGATCCTGGACGTCACGAGGAGTTCCGGAATGGTTCGGAGGTGAAGAATTATATATAGGAAGTGCAGTTTCGGCCATCGGGAGAGTTTCGGGGGTCACCGGTATTGTACCGGGACCACCGGAAGGGTCCCGAGGGTCCACCGGGTGGGGCCATCCATCCCGGAGGGCCCCATGGGCCAAAGTGGGGAGGGGAACCAGCAATAGTGGGCTGGTGCGCCCCCCTTGGCCCACCCCATGCGCCTAGGGTTGGGAACCCTAGGGGTGGGGGGCGCCCCACCTGGCTTGGGGGGCACTCCACCCCTTGGCCGCCGCCCCCTAGGAGATCCCATCTCCTAGGGCCGGCGCACCCCCCTAGGGGGCCTATATAAAGGGGAGGAGGGAGGGGGCAGCCGCACCCTTGAGTCTTGGCACCTCCCTCTCCCCTGCTACACCTCTCCCTCTCACAGTATAACGGCGAAGCCCTGCTACGGTGACGCCCTGCATCCACCACCACACCGTCATGCTGCTGGATCTTCATCAACCTCTCCTCCCCCCTTGCTGGATCAAGAAGGAGGAGACGTCACGCTGACCGTACGTGTGTTGAACACGGAGGTGCCGTCCGTTCGGCGCTAGGATCTCCGGTGATTTGGATCACGTCGAGTACGACTTCCTCATCCCCATTCTTTGAACGCTTCCGCGTGTGATCTACAAAGGTATGTAGATGCAATCCGATCACTCGTTGCTAGATGAACTCATAGATGGATCTTGGTGAAACCATAGGAAATTTTTTGTTTTCTGCAACGTTCCCCAACAGTGGCATCATGAGCTAGGTCTATGCGTAGTTCTCTTTGCACGAGTAGAACACAATTCGTTGTGGGCGTAGATGTTGTCAACTTTCTTGCCGCTACTAGTCTTATTTTGCTTCAGCGGTATTGTGGGATGAAGCGGCCCGGACCGACCTTACACGTACGCTTACGTGAGACTGCTTCCACCGACTGACATGCACTAGTTGCATAAGGTGGCTAGCGGGTGTCTGTCTCTCCCACTTTAGTTGGAGCGGATTCGATGAAAAGGGTCCTTATGAAGGGTAAATAGAAGTTGACAAATCACGTTGTGGCTTTCACGTAGGTAAGAAAACGTTCTTGCTAGAACCCTTTTGCAGCCATGTAAAACTTGCAACAACAATTAGAGGACGTCTAACTTGTTTTTGCAGCAAGTGCTTTGTGATGTGATATGGCCAAAGTTGTGATGAATGATGAATGATATATATGTGATGTATGACATCATGTTCTTGTAATAGGAATCACGACTTGCATGTCGATGAGTATGACAACCGGCAGGAGCCATAGGAGTTGTCTTTATTTTTTGTATGACCTGCGTGTCATTGAGAAACGCCATGTAAATTACTTCACTTTATTGCTAAACGTGTTAGCCATAGTAGTAGAAGTAATAGTTGGCGAGCAACTTCATGGAGACACGATGATGGAGATCATGATGATGGAGATCATGGTGTCATGCCGGTGACAAGATGATCATGGAGCCCCAAGATGGAGATCAAAGGAGCTATGTGATATTGGCCATATCATGTCACTATTATTATTTGATTGCATGTGATGTTTATCATGTTTTTGCATCTTGTTTACTTAGAACGGCGGTAGTAAATAAGATGATCCCTCATAATAATTTCAAGAAAGTGTTCCCCCTAACTGCGCACCGTTGCGACAGTTTGTTGTTTCGAAGCACCACGTGACGATCGGTTGTGATAGATTCCAACGTTCACATACAACGAGTGTAAGACAGATTTACACATGCAAACACTTAGGTTGACTTGACGAGCCTAGCATGTACAGACATGGTCTCGGAACACAGAAGACCGAAAGGTCGAGCATGAGTCGTATAGAAGATGCGATCAACATGAAGATGTTCACCAATGTTGACTAGTCCGTCTCACGTGATGATCGGACACGGCCTAGTTAACTCGGATCATGTTAAACTTAGATGACTGGAGGGATGTCTATCTAAGTGGGAGTTCATTATATAATTTGATTAGATGAACTTAATTATCATGAACTTAGTCTAAAGTCTTTACAATATGTCTTGTAGATCAAATGGCCCACGTTGTCCTCAACTTCAACGCGTTCCTAGAGAAAACCAAGCTGAAAGACGATGGCAGCAATTATACGGACTGGGTCCGGAACCTGAGGATCATCCTCATAGCTGCCAAGAAAGAATATGTCCTACAAGCACCGCTAGGTGACGCACCCGTCCCACAGAACCAAGATGTTATGAATGCTTGGCAGACAGGTGCTGATGATTACTCCCTCGTTTAGTGCGGCATGCTTTACAGCTTAGAACCGGGGCTCCAAAAGCGTTTTGAGCGACACAGAGCATATGAGATGTTCGAAGAGCTGAAAATGGTTTTCCAAGCTCATGCCCGGGTCGAGAGATATGAAGTCTCCGACAAGTTCTTCAGCTGTAAGATGGAGGAAAATAGTTCTGTCAATGAGCACATACTCACTATGTCTGGATTACATAACCGCTTAATTCAGCTGGGAGTTAATCTCTCGGATGACGCGGTCATTGACAGAATCCTTCAGTCGCTTCCACCGAGCTACAAGAGCTTTGTGATGAACTTCAATATGCAGGGGATGGAAAAGACCATTCCTGAAGTATTTGCAATGTTGAAATCAGCAGAGGTAGAAGTCAAAAAGGACCATCTAGTGTTGATGGTGAATAAAACCACTAAGTTCAAGAAAGGCAAGGGTAAGAAGAATTTCAAGAAGGACGGCAAGGGAGTTGCCGCGCCCGGTAAGCAAGCTGCCGGGAAGAAGCCAAAGAATGGACCCAAGCCCGAGACTGAGTGTTTTTATTGCAAGGGAAGTGGTCACTGGAAGCGGAACTGCCCCAAATACTTAGCGGACAAGAAGGCCGGCAAAACGAAAGGTATATGTGATATACATGTAATTGATGTGTACCTTACCAGTACTCGTAGTAGCTCCTGGGTATTTGATACCGGTGCAGTTGCTCACATTTGTAACTCAAAGTAGGAGCTGCGGTATAAACGGAGACTGGCGAAGGACGAGGTGACGATGCGCGTCGGGAATGGTTCCAAGGTCGATGTGATCGCCGTCGGCACGCTACCTCTACATTTACCCACGGGATTAGTTTTAAACCTCAATAATTGTTATTTAGTACCATCTTTGAGCATGAACATTGTATCGGGATCTCGTTTAATTCGAGATGGCTACTCATTTAAATCCGAGAATAATGGTTGTTCTATTTATATGAGAGATATGTTTTATGGTCATGCTCCTATGGTGAATGGTTTATTCTTAATGAATCTCGAGCGTAATGCTACACATATTCATAGTGTGAATACCAAAAGATGTAAGGTTGATAATGATAGTCCCACATATTTGTGGCACTGCCGCCTTGGTCACATAGGTGTCAAACGCATGAAGAAGCTCCATGCAGATGGACTTTTAGAGTCTCTTGATTACGAATCATTTGACACGTGCGAACCATGCCTCATGGGTAAGATGACCAAGACTCCGTTCTCAAGAACAATGGAGCGAGCAACCAACCTATTGGAAATCATACATACTGATGTGTGCGGTCCAATGAGTGTTGAGGCTCGTGGTGGCTATCATTATGTTCTCACCCTCACTGATGACTTGAGTAGATATGGGTATATCTACTTAATGAAACACAAGTCTGAAACCTTTGAAAAGTTCAAGGAATTTCAGAGTGAGGTTGAGAATCAACGTGACAGAAAAATCAAGTTTTTGCGATCAGATCGTGGAGGAGAATACTTGAGTCACGAATTTGGTACACACTTAAGAAAATGTGGAATAGTTTCACAACTCACGCCGCCTGGAACACCTCAGCGTAATGGTGTGTCCGAACATCGTAATCGCACTCTATTGGATATGGTGCGATCTATGATGTCTCTTACCGATTTACCGATGTCATTTTGGGGCTATGCTTTAGAGACTGCCGCATTCACTTTAAATAGGGCTTCGTCTAAATCCGTTGAGACGGCACCGTATGAATTATGGTTTGGGAAGAAGCCTAAGCTGTCGTTTCTAAAAGTTTGGGAATGTGATGCTTATGTCAAGAAACTTCAACCTGAAAAGCTCGAACCCAAGTCGGAAAAATGCGTCTTCATAGGATACCCTAAAGAAACTATTGGGTATACCTTCTACCTCAGATCCGGAGGCAAGATCTTTGTTGCCAAGAACGGATCCTTTCTAGAGAAGGAGTTTCTCTCGAAAGAAGTAAGTGGGAGGAAAGTAGAACTTGATGAAGTATTACCTCTTGAACCGGAAAGTGGCGCAACTCAGGAAAATGTTCCTGTGGTGCCTGCACCAATTAGAGAGGAAGTTAATGATGATGATCAAGATACTTCTGATCAAGCTCCTACTGAACTTCGAAGGTCCACAAGGACATGTTCCGCACCAGAGTGGTACGGCAACCCTGTCTTGGAAATCATGTTGTTAGACAACGGTGAACCTTCGAACTATGAAGAAGCGATGGTGGGCCCGGATTCCGACAAATTGCTGGAAGCCATGAAATCCGAGATAGGATCCATGTATGAAAACGAAGTATGGACTTTGACTGACTTGCCCGATGATCGGCGAGCCATAGAAAATAAATGGATCTTTAAGAAGAAGACAGACGCGGATGGTAATGTGACCATCTATAAAGCTAGGCTTGTCGCTAAGGGTTATCGACAAGTTCAAGGGGTTGACTACGATGAGACATTCTCTCCCATAGCAAAGCTGAAGTCCGTCCGAATCATGTTAGCAATTGTCGCATACTATGATTATGAGATATGGCAAATGGACGTCAAAACGGCATTCCTTAACGGTTATCTTAAGGAAGAACTGTATATGATGCAGCCGGAAGGTTTTGTCGATCCTAAGAATGCTGATAAAGTGTGCAAGCTCGAACGCTCGATTTATGGGCTGGTGCAAGCATCTCGGAGTTGGAACATTCACTTTGATGAGATGATCAAAGCGTTTGGGTTTATGCAGACTTATGGAGAAGCCTGCGTTTACAAGAAAGTGAGTGGGAGCTCTGTAGCATTTCTCATATTATATGTAGATGACATACTTTTGATGGGAAATGATATAGAGCTTTTGGACAGCATTAAGGCCTACTTGAATAAGAGTTTTTCAATGAAGGACCTTGGAGAAGCTGCTTATATATTAGGCATCAAGATCTATAGAGATAGATCAAGATGCCTCATAGGTCTTTCACAAAGCACATACCTTGATAAGATATTGAAGAAGTTCAATATGGATCAGTCTAAGAAGGGGTTCTTGCCTATGTTGCAAGGTGTGAAATTGAGCTCAGCTCAATGTCCGACCACGGCAGAAGATATAGAAGAGATGAGTGTCATCCCCTATGCCTCAGCCATAGGTTCTATTATGTATGCCATGCTGTGTACCAGACCTGATGTAAACCTTGCCGTAAGTTTGGTAGGTAGGTACCAAAGTAATCCCGGCAAGGAACACTGGACAGCGGTCAAGAATATCCTGAAGTACCTGAAAAGGACTAAGGAAATGTTTCTCGTTTATGGAGGTGACGAAGAGCTCGTCGTAAAGGGTTACGTCGACGCTAGCTTTGACATAGATCTGGATGACTCTAAGTCACAAACCGGATACGTGTATATTTTGAATGGTGGGGCAGTAAGCTAGTGCAGTTGCAAGCAAAGCGTTGTGGCGGGATCTACATGTGAAGCGGAGTACATGGCAGCCTCAGAGGCAGCACACGAAGCAGTCCGGGTGAAGGAGTTCATTGCCGACCTAGGAGTCATACCCAATGCGTCGGGCCCGGTGAGTCTCTTCTGTGACAACACTGGAGCTATTGCCCTTGCCAAGGAGCCCAGGTTTCACAGGAAGACCAGGCATATCAAGCGTCGCTTCAACTCCATTCGTGAAAGTGTTCAAAATGGAGACATAGAGATTTGTAAATTACATACGGACCTGAATGTAGCAGATCCGTTGACTAAACCTCTCCCTAGAGCAAAACATGATCAACACCAGAATTCCATGGGTGTTCGATTCATCACAATGTAACTAGATGATTGACTCTAGTGCAAGTGGGAGACTGTTGGAAATATGCCCTAGAGGCAATAATAAAATGATTATTATATTTCCTTTGTCATGATAATTTTCTATTATTCATGCTTTAATTGTATTATCCGGAAATCGTAATACATGTGTGAATACATAGACCACAATGTGTCCCTAGTGAGCCTCTAGTTGACTAGCTCGTTAATCAACAGATAGTCATGGTTTCCTGGCTATGGACATGGGGATGTCATTGATAACGGGATCACATCATTAGGAGAATGATGTGATGGACAAGACCCAATCCTAAACATAGCACAAGATCGTATAGTTCGTTTGCTAGAGTTTTTCCAATGTCAAGTATCTTTTCCTTAGACCATGAGATCGTGTAACTCCCGGATACCGTAGGAGTGCTCTAGGTGTACCAAACGTCACAACGTAACTGGGTGACTATAAAGGTATACTACGGGTATCTCCGAAAGTGTCTGTTGGGTTGACACGGATCAAGACTGGGATTTGTCACTCCGTATGACGGAGACGTATCTCTGGGCCCACTCGGTAATGCATCATCATAATGAGCTCAACGTTACCAAGTGTCTGGTCACAGGATCATGCATTACGGTACGAGTAAAGTGACTTGCCGGTAACGAGATTGAACCAGGTATTGGGATACCGACGATCGAATCTCGGGCAAGTAATGTACCGATTGACAAAGGGAATTGTATACGGGGTTGCTTGAATCCTCGACATCGTGGTTCATCCGATGAGATCATCGAGGAGCATGTGGGAGCCAACATGGGTATCCAGATCCCGCTATTGGTTATTGACCGGAGAGCCGTCTCGGTTATGTCTACATGTATCCCGAACCCGTAGGGTCTACACACTTAAGGTTCGGTCACGCTAGTGTTGTAGAGATATGAATATACAGTAACCCGAAAGTTGTTCAGAGTCCCGGATGAGATCCTAGATGTCATGAGGAGTTCCAGAATGGTCTGGAGGTGAAGAATTATATATAGGAAGTGCAGTTTCGGCCATCGTGAGAGTTTCGGGGGTCACCGGTATTGTACCGGGACCACCGGCAGGGTCCCGGGGGTCCACCGGGTGGGGCCACCCATCCCGGAGGGCCCCATGGGCCAAAGTGGGGAGGGGAACCAGCCATAGTGGGCTGGTGCGCCCCCCTTGGCCCACCCCATGCGCCTAGGGTTGGGAACCCTAGGGGTGGGGGGGCGCCCCACCTGGCTTGGGGGGCACTCCACCCCTTGGCCGCCCCCCCTAGGAGATCCCATCTTCTAGGGCCGGTGCACCCCCCTAGGGGGCCTATATAAAGGGGGGGGAGGGAGGGGGGAAACCGCACCCTTGAGTCTTGGCGCCTCCCTCTCCCCTGCTACACCTCTCCCTCTTGCAGTATAACGGCGAAGCCCTGCTGCGGTGACGCCCTGCATCCACCACCACACCGTCGTGCTGCTGGATCTTCATCAACCTCTCCTCCCCCCTTGCTGGATCAAGAAGGAGGAGACGTCACGCTGACCGTACGTGTGTTGAACACGGAGGTGCCGTCTGTTCGGCGCTAGGATCTCCGGTGATTTGGATCACGTCGAGTACGACTTCCTCATCCCCGTTCTTTGAACGCTTCCGCGCGTGATCTACAAAGGTATGTAGATGCAATCCGATTACGCGTTGCTAGATGAACTCATAGATGGATCTTGGTGAAACCGTAGGAAAATTTTTGTTTTCTGCAACGTTCCCCAACATGTGTTGAATACTATGATAAGTTTGATACTTGATAATTGTTTTGAGATATGGAGATGGTGATATTAAAAGTCATGCTAGTTGAGTAGTTGTGAATTTGAGAAATACTTGTGTTGAAGCTTGTGATTCCCGTAGCATGCACGTATGGTGGACCGTTATGTGATGAAGTCGGAGCATGATTTATTTTTTGATTGCCTTTCTTATGAGTGGCGGTCGGGGACGAGCGATGGTCTTTTCTTAGGAGCATGCGCGTAATACTTTGCTTTGATAACTTGTTGATTTTTGCAATAAGTATATCAGTTCTTTATGACTAATGTTGAGTCCATGGATTATACGCAATTTTCTCACCCTTCTACCTTTGCTAGCCTCTCTAATACCGCACACCTTTCGCCAGTACCATACACCTACCATATACCTTCCTCAAAACAGCCACCATACCTACCTATTATGGCATTTTCATACCCATTTCGAGATATATTGCCATGCAACTTTCCACCGTTCCGTTTATTATGACACACTCCATCATTGTCATATTGCTTAGCATGATCATGTAGTTGACATCGTATTTGTGGCAAAGCCACCATTCATAATTCTTCCATACGTGTCACTCTTGATTCATTGCATATCCCGGTACACCGCTGGAGGCATTCATATAGAGTCATATTTTGTTCTAAGTATCGAGTTGTAATTTTTGAGTTGTAAGAAAAATAAAAGTGTGATGATTAGCATTATTAGAGCATTGTCCGAGTGAGGAAAGGATGATGGAGACTATGATTCCCCCATAAGTCGGGATGAGACTCTGGACGAAAAAAAGAAAAGAGGCCATAAAAAATATAAAAGGCCCAAATAAAAAAGAGAAAAATGAGAGAAAAGAGAGAAGGGACAATGTTACTATCCTTTTACCACACTTATGCTTCAAAGTAGCACCATGATCTTCATAGTAGAGAGTCACTCATGTTATCACTTTCATATACTAGTGGGAATCTTTCATTATAGAACTTGGCTTGTATATTCCAATGATGGGCTTTCTCAAATGCCCTAGGTCTTCATGAGCAAGCAAGTTGGATGCACACCCACTTAGTTTCTTTTTGAGCTTTCATATACTTATAGCTCTAATGTATCCGTTGCATGGCAATCCCTACTCACTCTGATTTGATATCTATTGATGGACATCTCCATAGCCCGTTGATACGCCTAGTTGATGTGAGACTATCTTCTTCCTTTTTGTCTTCTCCACAATCACCACTCTATTCCACCTATAGTGCTATATCCATGGCTCACGCTCATGTATTGCGTGAAGATTGAAAAAGTTTTGAGAATGTCAAAAGTATGAAACAATTGCTTGGCTTGTCATCGGGGTTGTGCATGATTTAAATATTCTGTGTGGTGAAGATAGAGCATAGCCAGACTATATGATTTTGTAGGGATAACTTTCTTTAGCCATGTTATTTTGAGAAGACATAATTGCATTGTTAGTATGCTTGAAGTATTATTATTTTTATGTCAATATGAACTTTTGTCTTGAATCTTTCGGATCTGAATATTCATACCACAATTAAGAAGAATTACATTCAAATTATGCCAAGTAGCATTCCGCATCAAAAATTCTGTTTTTATCATTTACCTACTCGAGGATGAGCAGGAATTAAGCTTGGGGATTCTTGATATGTCTCCAACGTATCTATAATTTTTGATTGCTCCATGCTGTATTATTTACTGTTTTGGACATTATTGGGCTTTATTATCCACTTTTATATTATTTTTGGGACTAACCTATTAACCGGAGGCCCAGCCCAGAATTGTTGTTTTTTGCCTGTTTTAGGGTTTCGAAGAAAAGGAATATCAAACGGAGTCCAAACAGAATGAAACCTTTGGGAACGTGTTTTTTCTATGAACAAGACTCGGGAGACTTGGACCCTACATTAAGAAAGAAAAGAGGAGGCCACGAGGTAGGGGCGCGCGCCTGCCTACCCCAGGCGCGCCCTCCACCCTCATGGGCCCCCTGTTGCTCCACCGACGTACTCCTTCCTCCTATATATACCTACGTACCCCCAAACGATCATATACGGAGCCAAAAACCTAATTCCACCGCCGCAACTTTCTGTATCCACAAGATCCCATCTTGGGGACTATTCCGGAGCTCCGCCGGAGGGGGCATCGATCACGGAGGGTTTCTACATCAACACCATAGCCTCTCCGATGAAGTGTGAGTAGTTTACCTTAGACCTACGGGTCCATAGTTAGTAGCTAGATGGCTTCTTCTCTCTTTTCGGATCTCAATACAATGTTTTCCCCCTCTCTTGTGGAGAACTATTCGATGTAATCATCTTTTTGCGGTGTGTTTGTTAAGACCGATGAATTGTGGGTTTATGATCAAGTCTATCTATGAATAATATTTGAATCTTCTCTGAATTCTTTTATGTATGATTGGTTATCTTTGCAAGTCTCTTCGAATTATCAGTTTGGTTTGGCCTACTAGATTGATCTTTCTTGCAATGGGAGAAGTGCTTAGCTTTGGGTTCAATCTTGCGGTGTCCTTTCCCAGTGACAGTAGGGGCAGCAAGGCATGTATTGTATTGTTGCCATCGAGGATAACAAGATGGGGTTTTCTTCATATTGCATGAGTCTATCCCTCTACATTATGTCATCTTGCTTAAGGTGTTACTCTGTTTTTAACTTAATACTCTAGATGCATGCGGGACATCGGTCGATGAGTGGAGTAATAGTAGTAGATGCAGGCAGGAGTCGGTCTACTTGTCTCAGGCGTGATGCCTATATACATGATCATACCTAGATATTCTCATAACTATGCTCAATTCTGTCAATTGCTCAACAGTAATTTGTTCACCCACCGTAGAATACTTATGCTCTTGAGAGAAGCCACTAGTGAAACCTATGGCCCCCAGGTCTATCTTTATCATATTAATCTCATATTACTTATTTATTTCCTTTGCTATTTACTTTGCCTTTATTTTACTTTGCATCTTTATCATAAAAATACCAAAAAATATTATCTTATCATATCTATCAGATCTCACTCTCGTAAGTGGCCTTATAGGGATTGACAACCCCTATTTGCGTTGGTTGCGAGGATTTATTTGTTTTGTGCAGGTACGAGGAACTCGCGCATAGCCTCCTACTGGATTGATACCTTGGTTCTCAAAAACTGAGGGAAATACTTACGCTACTTTGCTGCATCATCCCTTCCTCTTCGGGGAAAACCAACGCAGTGCTCAAGAGGTAGCAATCTTCAAGAAGAAGACTGACGCTGATGGTAATATTACTGTCTACAAAGATTGACTTGTTGTGAAAGGTTTTCAACAAGTTCAAGGAGTTGACTACGATGAGGCCTTCTCACCCGTAGTGATTCTTAAGTCCGTCCAAATCATGTTAGCAATTGCCGCATTTTATGATTATGAAATTTGGCAAATGGATGTAAAAACTACATTCCTTAATGCATATCTCAAAGAAGAGTTGTATATGATGCAATCAGAAGGTTTTGTCGATCCAAAAGGTGCTAACAAAGTGTGCAAGCTCCAGCGATCCATTTATGGACTGGTGCAAGCATCTCGGAGTTGGAATATACGCTTTGATAGTGTGATCAAAGCATATGGTTTTGTGCAGACTTTTGGAGAAGCCTGTATTTACAAGAAAGTGAGTGGGAGCTCTGTAGCATTTCTGATATTATATGTGGATGACATATTGTTGATCGGAAATGATACTGAATTTCTAAATAGCATAAAAGGATACTTGAATAAGAATTTTTCAATGAAAGACATCGGTGAAGCTCCTTATATATTGGGCATCAAGCTCTATAGAGATAGATCAAGATGCTTAATTGGACTTTCACAAAGCACATACCTTGATAAAGTTATGAAGAAGTTCAAAATGGATCAAGCAAAGAAAGGGTTCTTGCCTGTGTTACAAGGTGTGAAGTCGAGTCAGACTCAATGCCCAACCATTGCAGAAGATAGAGAGAAAATGAAATCCATTACCTATGCCTCAGCCATAGGTTCTATCATGTATGCAATGTTGTGTACCAGACCTGATGTGTGCCTTGCTATTATTTTAGCAGGGAGGTATCAAAGTAATCCAGGAGTGGATCACTGGACAACAGTCAAGAACATCCTGAAATACCTAAAAAGGTCTAAGGATATGTTTCTCATTTATGGAGGTGACAAAGAGCTCGTCCTAAATGGTTACGTCGATGTAAGCTTTGACACTGATCCAGATGACTCTAAGTCACCAACCGGATACATATTTTTATTAAATGGTGGAGCTGTCAGTTGGTGCAGTTCTAAGCAGAGCATCGTGGCGGGATCTACGTGTGAAGTGGAATACATAGCTGCTTCGGAAGCTGCAAATGAAGGAGTCTGGATGAAGGAGTTCATATCCGATCTAGGTGTAATACCTAGTGCATCATTTCCAATGAAAATATTTTGTGACAATATTGCAGCAATTGCCTTGGCAAAGTAATCCAGGTTTCACAAGAGAACAAAGCACATCACGAGACGCTTCAATTCCATCCGTGATCATGTCAATGAGGGAGACATAGAGATTTGCAAAATACATACGGATCTGAATGTTGCAGATCCGTTGACTAAGCCTCTCTCACGAGAAAAACATGATCAGCACCAAGACTCCATGGGTTTAGAATCATTACTGCGTAATCTAGATTATCGACTCTAGTGCAAGTTGGAGACTGGAGGAAATATGCCCTAGAGGCAATAATAAAGTTGTTATTTATATTTCCTTATATTATGATAAATGTTTATTATTCATGCTAGAATTCTATTAACTGGAAACTTAGTACATGTGTGAATACATAAACAAACAGAGTGTCCCTAGTATGCCTCTACTTGACTAGCTCGTTAATTAAAGATGGTTAAGTTTCCAGCCATATACATGTGTTGTCATTTGATGAACGGGATCACATCATTAGAGAATGATGTGACGTACAAGACCCATCCGTTAGCTTAGCACTATGATCGTTTAGTTTTATTTGCTATTGCTTTCTTCATGTCTTATACATGTTCCTATGACTATGAGATTATGCAACTCCCGAATACTGGAGGAACACTTAATGTGCTATCAAACGTCACAACGTAACTGGGTGATTATAAAGATGCTCTACAGGTGTCTCCGATGGTGTTTGTTGAGTTGGCATAGATCGAGATTCGGATTTGTCACTCCGTGTTTCGGAGAGGTATCTCTGGGCCCTCTCGGTAATGCACATCACTATGAGCCTTGCAAGCAATGTGACTAATGAGTTAGTCACGGGATGATGCATTACGGAACGAGTAAAGAGACTTTCCGGTAATGAGATTGAACTATGTATGATGATACCGACGATTGAATCTCGGGCAAGTAACATACTAATGACAAAGGGAACAACGTATGTTGTTATGCGGTTTGTCCGATAAAGATCTGCATAGAATATGTAGGAACCAATATGAGCATCCAGTTTCTGCTATTGGTTATTGACCGGAAATGTGTCTCGGTCATGTCTACCTAGTTTTTGAACCCGTAGGGTCCGCACGCTTAACGTTCGATGACGATATGTATTGTGAGTTATCTGATTTGATGTACCGAAGCTTGTTCTGAGTCCTGGATGTGATCACGGACATGACAAGGAGTCTCGAAATGGTCGAGACATAAAGATTGATATATTGGACCATGTTATTCGGACGCCGGAAGTGTTCCGGATAGTTTCGGATAAAACCGGAGTGCTGGAGGGTTACCAGACAGTAAGGAGGTGGCGCCCCCCCCCCCAAGGGGAGTCCAAATAGGACAAGGGGAGGGGCGCGGCCCCTCTTTCCCTCTCCCTCTCCCTCTCCTTCCTTCTTCTCCTAGTGGGACTAGGAAAGGGGGGAACCTACTCCTACTAGGAGTAGGATTCCCCCCTTGGGCGCGCCCCTTGTGGCCGGCCGGCCCCCTCCTCCCCTCCTTTATATACAGGGGAGGGGCACCCCATAGACACACAAGTTGATATTTAGTCGTGTGCGGTGCCCCCCTCCACAATTTTCCACCTCGGTCATATTGTCGTAGTGCTTAGGCGAAGCCCTGCGTCGTTAACTTCATCATCACCGTCAACACACCGTCGTGCTGACGAAACTCACCCTCGGCCTTAGCTAGATCAAGAGTATGAGGGACATCACCGAGCTGAATGTGTGCAGATCGCGGAGGTGCCGTGCGTTCAGTACTTGATCGGTTGGACCGCGAAGACGTTCGACTACATTAACCGCGTTACTAAACACTTCCGCTTTCGGTCTACGAGGGTACATATACACACTCTCCCCTCTCGATGCTATGCATCTCCTAGATAGATCTTGCGTGATCGTAGGATTTTTTTTTTGAAATACTACGTTCCCCAACATCTACCTCCACAGCTTTTAGCATCGCGAAGAGCTCAGGAATTGTCTTTTCCATCCCTTGCATATTATAGTTCATCATGAAGCCTTTATAGCTTGGTGGCAGTGATTGAAGAACTCTATCAACGACACTATCATCAGGAAGATTAACTCCCAACTAAGTCAAGTGGTTGTGGTACCCAGACATTCTGAGTATGTGTTCACTGATAGAACTATTCTCCTCCATTTTGCAGCTATAGAACTTGTTGGAGACTTCATATCTCTCAACTTGGGCATTTGCTTGAAATATTAACTTCAACTCCTGGAACTTCTCATATGCTCCATGATGTTCAAAAGGTATTTCAAGTCCCGATTCTAAGCCGTAAAGCATGGCACACTGAACTATCGAGTAGTCATCAGCTTCGCTCTGCAACAACATATGAAGGAAATATGTCCTAGAGGCAATAATAAAGTATTATATATTTCCTTATATCAGGATAAATGTTTATTATTCATGCTAAAATTGTATTAACCGGAAACATAATACATGTGTGAATACATAGACAAACATAGTGTCACTAGTATGCCTCTACTTGACTAGCTCGTTGATCAAAGATGCTTGAGTTTCCTAGCCATAGACATGAGTTGTCATTTGATCAACGGGGATCACATCATTAGGAGAATGATGTGATTGACTTAACCCATTTTGTTAGCTTAGCACTTGATCGTTTAAGTTTACTGCTATTTCTTTCTTCATGACTTATACATGTTCCTATGACTATGAGATTATGCAACTTCTGAATACCGGAGGGACACTTTGTGTGCTACCAAACATCACAACGTAACTGGGTGATTATAAAGGTGCTCTACATGTGTCTCTGATGGTGTTCTTGGAGTTCGCATAGATCAAGAGTATGATTTGTCACTCTGATTGTCAGAGAGGTATCTCTGGGCCCTCTCGGTAATGCACATCACTATAAGCCTTGCAAGCAATATGACTAATGAGTTAGTTGCGGGATGATACATTACAGAACGAGTAAAGAGACTTGCCAGTAACGAGATTGAACTAGGTATTGAGATACCGATGATCAAATCTCGGGCAAGTAACATACTGATGACAAAGGGAACAACGTATATTGTTATGCGGTTTGACAGATAAAGATCTTCGTAGAATATGTAGGAACCAATATGATCATCCAGGTTCTGCTATTGGTTATTGACCGGAGACGTGTCTCGGTCATGTCTACATAGTTCTCGAACCCGTAGGGTCCGCACGCTTAAAGTTCTGTGACGATCGGTATTATGAGTTTTTGTGTTTTGATGTACCGAAGGTAGTTCGGAGTCCCGGATATGATCATGGACATGACGAGGAGTCTCGAAATGGTCGAGACGTAAAGATCGATATATTGGATGACTATGTTCGGACACTGGAAGGGTTCCGGGAGGTTTCGGACATATACCGGAGTACCGGTTACGGGACCCCCCCCCCCCCGCCCGGAAGCTATTGGGCCTTATGGGCCTTAGTGGAGAATAGAGAGGGCATCCAGGAGGTAGCACGTGGCCCCCCTTGC
>NC_041390.1:101603934-101643782 GCF_002162155.2 Triticum dicoccoides
GGAAGGGGCGGCGGCCCCCCTCTCCTTCCTTCTCTCCACCTCCTCCTCCCCCCTTCTTCTTCTTGGAATAGGAAAGGGAGGGGCAAACCTACTTGGAGTAGGATTGCCCCCCCCTTGGGTGCCCTCTCCCTTGGCCGGCCCTCTCCTCCTCCCCCCTTTATATACGGGGGCAGGGGGCACCCCAAAGACACAACAATTGATCTGTTGATCTCTTAGTCCTGTGCGGTGCCCCCCTCGACCATAATCTGCCTCGGTTATATCGTAGCGGTGCTTAGGCAAAGCCCTGCGACAGTAGCTTCATCAACATCGTTACCACGTCGTCGTGCTGACAAAACTCTCCCTTGAGCTCTACTGGATCATGAGTTCACGGGACGTCACCGAGCTGAACGTGTGCTAAACGCGGAGGTGCCGTACGTTCGGTGCTAAGGATCAGTCGATCGTGAAGACGTACGACTACATCAACCGCGTTGTTATAACGTTTCCGCTTAACAGTCGACGAGGGTACGTGGATGACACTCTCCCTCTCGTTGCTATGCGTCACCATGATCTTGCGTGTGCGTAGGATTTTTTTTGAAATTACTACGTTCCCCAACAGTGGCATCCGGGCCAGGATTATGCGTAGATGTTATATGCACGAGTAGAACACAAGTGAGTTGTGGTCGATACAAGTCATACTGCTTACCAGCATGTCATACTTTGGTTCGGCGGTATTGTTTGATGAAGCGGCCTGGACCAACATTACGCATACGCTTACGCGAGACTGGTTCTACCGCTGTGCTTTGCACACAGGTGGCTGGCGGGTGTCAGTTTCTCCAACTTTAGCTGAACCGAGTGTGGCTACGCCCGGTCCTTGAGAAGGTTAAAACAGCACTAGCTTGACGAACTATCTTTGTGGTTTTGATGCGTAGGTAAGAACGGTTCTTGCTCAGCTCGTAGCAGCCATGTAAAACTGGCAACAACAAAGTAGAGGACGTCTAACTTGTTTTTGCAGGGCATGTTGTGATGTGATATGGTCAAGACATGATGCTATATTTATTGTATGAGATGATCATGTTTTGTAACGGAGTTATCGGCAACTAGTAGGAGCCATATGGTTGTCGCTTTATTGTATGCAATGCAATCGCCCTGTAATTGCTTTACTTTATCACTAAGCGGTAGCGATAGTCGTAGAAGCAATAGATGGCGAGATGATAACGATGCTACAATGGAGATCAAGGTGTCGCACTGGTGATGATGGTGATCATGACGGTGCTTTGGAGATGGAGATCAAAGGCACAAGATGATGATGGCCATATCATATCACTTATATTGATTGCATGTGATGTTTATCCTTTATGCATCTTATTCTGCTTTGTTTGACGGTAGCATTATAAGATGATCTCTCACTAAATTTCAAGGTAAAAGTGTTCTCCCTGAGTATGCACCATTGCCAAAGTTCGTCGTGCCGAGACACCACGTGATGATCGGGTGTGATAAGCTCAATGTTCATCTACAACGGGTATAATACATTTTACACACGCATAATACTCGGGTTAAACTTGACGAGCCTAGCATATGCAGATATGGCCTCGGAACACTGAGACCGAAAGGTCGAGCGTGAATCATATAGTAGATATGATCAACATAGTGATGTTCACCATTGAAAACTACTCCATTTCACGTGATGATCGGTTATGGTTTAGTTGGTATGGCTCACGTGATCACTTAGATGATTAGAGGAATGTCTATCTAAGTGGGAGTTCTTAAGTAATATGATTAATTGAACTTAAATTTATCATGAACTTAGTACCTGATAGTATTTTTGCTTGTCTATGTTATTGTAGATATATGGCACGTGATGTTGTTCCGTTGAATTTTAATGCGTTCCTTGAGAAAGGAAAGTTAAAAGATGATGGTAGCAATTACAAGGACTGGGTCTGTAACTTGAGGATTATCCTCATTGCTGCACAGAAGAATTATGTCCTGGAAGTACCGCTAGGTGCCAAGCCCGCTGCAGGAGCAACGCCAGATGTTATGAACGTCTGGCAGAGCAAAGCTGATGACTACTCGATAGTTTAGTGTGCCATACTTTACGGCTTAGAACCAGGACTTCAATGACGTTTTGAACGTCATGGAGCATATGAGATGTTCCAGGAGTTAAAGTTAATATTTCAAGCAAATGCCCAGATTGAGAGATATGAGGTCTCCAATAAGTTCTACAGCTGCAAGATGGAGGAGAATAGTTCTGTCAGTGAACATATACTCGGAATGTCTGGGTACCATAACCACTTGACTCAGCTGGGAGTTAATCTTCCGATTGATAGTGTCATTGACAGAGATCTTCAATCACTGCCACCAAGCTACAAGAGCTCCAAGATGAACTATAATATGAAAGGGATGGATAAGACGATTCCCGAGCTCTTCGCAATGCTAAAGGCTGCAGTGGTAGAAATCAAGAAGGAGCATCAAGTGTTGATGTTCAACAAGACCACCAGTTTCAAGAAAAAGGGTAAAGGAAGAAGAAAGGGAACTTCAAGAAGAACGGCAAACAAGTTGTTTCTCAAGAGAAGAAACCCAAGTCTGGACCTAAGCCTGAGGCTGAGTGCTTCTACTGCAAAGGGACTGGTCACTGGAAGTGGAACTACCCCAAGTATTTGGCGGATAAGAAGGATGGCATGGTGAAAAAAGGTATATGTGATATACATGTTATTGATGTGTACCTTCCTAGAGCTCGCAGTAGCACCTGGGTATTTTATACTGGTTCTGTTGCTAATATTTGCAACTCAAAACAGGGACTAAGGATTAAGCGAAGACCGGATAAGGACGAGGTGACGATGTGCGTGGGAAATGGTTCCAAAGTCGATGTGATCGCCGTCAGCACGCTACCTCTAAATCTACCTTCGGGATTAGTTTTAGACCTAAATAATTGTTATTTGGTGCCAGCGTTAAGCATGAACATTATATCTGGATCTTGTTTGATGCGAGACGGTTATTCATTTAAATCTAAGAATAATGGTTGTTCTATTTATATGAGTAATCTTTTATGGTCATGCACCCTTGAAGAGTGGTCTATTTGTGTTGAATCTCGATAGTAGTGATACACATATTCATAATGTTGAAGCCAAAAGATGTAGAGTTGATAATGATAGTGCAACTTATTTGTGGCACTGCCGTTTGGGTCATATTGGTGTAAAGCGCATGAAGAAACTCCATACTGATGGACTTCTGGAATCACTTGATTATGAATCACTTGGTACTTGCAAACCATGCCTCATGGGCAAGATGACTAAAACGTCGTTCTCCGGAACAAAGGAGCGAGCAACGGATTTGTTGGAAATCATACATACTAATGTATGTGGTCCAATTAATATTGAGGCTCGCGGCGGGTATCATTATTTTCTCACCTTCACAGATGATTTGAGCAGATATGGGTATATCTACTTAATGAAACATAAGTCTGAAACATTTGAAAAGTTCAAAGAATTTCAGAGTGAAGTGGAAAATTATCGTAACAAGAAAAAATAAAGTTTCTACGATCTGATTGTGGAGGAGAATATTTGAGTTACGAGTTTGGTCTACATTTGAAACAATGTGGAATAGTTTCGCAACTCACGCCACCCGAAACACCACAGCGTAATGGTGTGTCCAAACGTCGTAATCGTACTTTACTAGATATGGTGCGATCTATATGTCTCTTACTAATTTACCGCTATCGTTTTGGGGTTATGCTTTAGAGACAACTGCATTCACGTTAAATAGGGCACCATCAAAATCCGTTGAGACGACGCCTGATGAACTGTGGTTTGGCAAGAAACCAAAGTTGTCGTTTCTTAAAATTTGGGGCTGCGATGCTTATGTGAAAAGGCTTCAAGCTGATAAGCTCGAACCCAAATCGGAGAAATGTGTCTTCATAGGATACCCAAAGGAAACTGTTGGGTACACCTTCTATCACAGATCCGAAGACAAGATATTCGTTGCTAAGAATGGATCCTTTCTAGAGGAGGAGTTTCTCTCGAAAGAAGTGAGTAGGAGGAAAGTAGAACTTGATGAGGTAACTGTACCTGCTCCCTTATTGGAAAGTAGTTCATCACAGAAACCGGTTTCTGTGACACCTACACCAATTAGTGAGGAAGCTAATGATGTTGATCATGAAACTTCAGATCAAGTTACTACCGAACCTCGTAGGTCAACCAGAGTAATATCCGCACCAGAGTGGTATGGTAATCCTGTTTTGGAGGTCATGTTACTTGACCACGACGAGCCTATGAACTATGAGGAAGCAATGATGAGCCCAGATTCCGCAAAATGGCTAGAAGCCATGAAATCGGAGATGGGATCCATGTATGAGAACAAAGTGTGGACTTTGGTTGACTTGCCCGATGATCGGCAAGCCATCAAGAATAAATGGATCTTCAAGAAGAAGACTGACGCTGACGGTAACGTTACTGTCTACAAAGCTCGACTTTTTGCAAAAGGTTTTCGACAAGTTCAAGGAGTTGACTACGAGGAGACCTTCTCACCCGTAGCGATGCTTAAGTCCGTCCGAATCATGTTAGCAATTGCCGCATTTTATGATTATGAAATTTGGGAAATGGATGTCAAGACTGCATTCTTGAATGGATTTCTGGAAGAAGAGTTGTATATGATGCAACCTGAAGGTTTTTTCGATCCAAAGGGTACTAACAAAGTGTGCAAGCTCCAGCGATCCATTTATGGACTGGTGTAAGCCTCTTGGAGTTGGAATAAACATTTCGATAGTGTGATCAAAGCATGTGGTTTTATACAGACTTTTGGAGAAGCCTGTATTTACAAGAAAGTGAGTGGGAGCCTTGTAGAATTTCTAATATTATATGTGGACGACATATTGTTGACTGGAAATGATATAAGTTTCTGGATAGCATAAAAGGATACTTGAATAAGAGTTTTTCAATGAAAGACCTCAGTGAAGCTGCTTACATATTGGGCATCAAGATCTATAGAGATAGATCAAGACGCTTAATTGGACTTTCACAAAGTACATACCTTGACAAAATTTTGAAAAGGTTCAAAATGGATCAAGCAAAGAAAGGGTTCTTGCCTGTGCTACAAGGTGTGAAGTTGTGTCAGACTCAATGCCCGACCACTGTAGAAGATAAAGAGAAAATGAAAAGTGTTCCCTATGCTTCAGCCATAGGCTCTATCATGTATGCAATGTTTTGTACCAGACCTGATGTGTGCCTTGCTATTAGTTTAGTAGGGAGGTATCAAAGTAATCCAGGAGTGGATCACAAGACAGCGGTCAAGAACATCCTGAAGTACCTAAAGAGGACTAAGTATATGTTTCTCGTTTATGGACGTGACAAAGAGCTCGTTGTAAATGGTTACGTCGACGCAAGCTTTGACACTGATCCGGACGATTCTAAATCGCAAACCGGATAAGTGTTTATATTGAACGGTGGAGCTGTCAGTTGGTGCAGTTCTAAACAAAGCGTCATGGCGGGATCTACGTGTGAAGCAGAGTACATAGCTGCTTCGGAAGCAGCAAATGAAGGGGTATGGATGAAGGAGTTCATATCTGATCTAGGTGTCATACCTAGTGCATCGGGTCCAATGAAAAATATTTTGTGACAATACTGGTGCAATTGCCTTGGCAAAGGAATTCAGATTTCACAAGAGAACCAAGCACATCAAGAGACGCTTTAATTCCATCCGGGATCAAGTCCAGGTGGGAGACATTGAGATTTGCAAGATACATACGGATCTGAATGTTGCAGACCCATTGACTAAGCCTCTTCCACGAGCAAAACATGATCAGCACCAAGACTCCATGGGTGTTAGAATCATTACTGTGTAATCTAGATTATTGACTCTAGTGCAAGTGGGATACTGAAGAAATATGCCCTAGAGGCAATAATAAAGTTATTATTTATTTCCTCATATCAAGATAAATGTTTATTATTCATGTTAGAATTGTATTAACCGGAAACATAATACATGTGTGAATACATAGACAAACATAGTGTCACTAGTATGCCTCTACTTGTTGACATCAGATTTTGGCACGGCATAAAAGAAATTGAGATGGCTTAGAGTGAAAGGGTTTTCAACATGAAAAGTTTCACATCGCCGAGTGGAACAACTTTGATGTTTACGTTATCATCGTCTGACTCCATCTTAGGGGCCGAAATTGTACTCCGAGTGGAAGAATTCAATGTTCCGAGTGGTTTTCATCCGATCACGCATTCAAGACAACCTCGGATGAAGGAGCTCTCTAAAGAAATTGTCTTCGTCTCATCGAGGCAATTTACTTTGATATATAAATCATCTCAACCCAAGTTCATATGCAAAAGTTAGAGGCAATATACTGCAGACTGAATTTAAACGGAAATATGGCGCGAGGTACCAGACACCGTGTCTGATGGGTCGCGCGAGCAATTGGGCCCTCAAGAGGGCCTTGAATCGAAAGACCTTCAACACGAGAAAGTTTCGTCTCGTTGAGCCGATGGATTTTCATATATAACTCTTCTCAATCTGAGGTTGTATGAGACCTGGAGAGACAAATCAAGATCAGGATATGTTTTCAGTCTGGAAATCCGAGTGAAAAGCTTACCATCCTAGTGAAAACTTACTGATCGAGTGAACGTTTGCCGTCCGAGTGAACTTATTATCATTCGAGTGAAAATATAGTCATCCGAGTGAAATTGTTCTCCAGGTGAAAATATTCCGAGTGAAAAGATTACCATCAGAATGGAAACTTGCCGATCAAGTAAGATATTGCCTTCCGAGTGAAAATATAGTCATCCGAGTGAAAGATTGTCTTCCGAGTGAAAATATAGTCATCCGAGTGAAAGATTGTCATCCAAGTGAAAAAGTCCAGTCGAACGATCCGAGTGAAAGACTAATATCCGAGTGGATGAGCTCGAATCCGAGTGAAACTGAACATATGCCCAAAAGTTTATCAAGATGACATCGGGTGGAGAAGTGTTCAGTATGGAAGTTGTGCGTATCATCAAAACGATAAACTTTGGTTTTTGAGTCATCATCATCATAAATAGCATATAACCTGCGAATTAACTATGAGACTCGGATAATCCAGTCTGCTCCAAGACCGAGTCCGACTGGAAGGTAGAGATGACCTCGAAAAGTATTCAAGATGGCCTTATTTGAAAAAGTGATCAATGTGAGAATTGTTCGTCTCGTCGAGTCGCACAAGTTTGGTATTTGGGCCGTCTTGATCGGAGATCATATACAAGCTCGACGGCCCATGCAAGGAGGGAGACAGAAGTTGGGCCAGATTCAGACTGAATCCGAGTTGAAATAGAACTAGGACTCTAGGACGTGAATTGATGTAATTTCTTGTAAGGGATGCCTAGATGAATCCTTTACTTGTACGAGAAGTTCATCCGCCTCTTATATATATTAGGGGTGATGGCCGATTAAACAACACACAATCGAACAAATCAATATACAACTTTTTCAGTTTACGTTTTATCTCTCCACCGTTTTCTCTCTCGTTCTTCGCTGTTCTTCAAGTTTGAGAGCATCGAATCCCAAGGCTCTAGCGGAAAGCGAATCGACCTAGGGCAGCCCATAGCCTCCGCGCTCGCTGACGGGGTCCCTCCGGGGTGTGCGGGGTTTTGGGTCAACAAAAGCGCCCGCCGATTGTCCTGCGTATCGCACTATCGGTCGGGTCTCCTTCGATGTGAGTTGCGGTGGATCACCCCCGGTGTCGAGGGTACACGTGACGTGTTCGTGTGTCAACACACTTTTTACCCCCACTGGGGACTGAAGATCAATCTTCATCATCCACCATGTCTGATCTTCCCAAGCCATTTGAGGTAGATGCCGATAACATCATTAAGCCTAGTCTTGATGAGATATAGGCCGATCATCGCCAAGTCTATGAGGAGTACAAGAAGGCGCGTGAAGAGAAGGATTTGCAGGAGTTCCTTGCAAAGTTCAAGAAGGATCGCCAAGGCAACATCACTTCGATTGAAGAAATCAAGTTCCCTAATATTCAAGCCGAGCAGGTTAAACCCTCTGTGAGTACTACCTTTTCTCCTGAGCAGTGGGCTAAGATTGAGAGTTGTATTGCTGATGGTAACAATCTAGTCTATCAAACTTCCATAGAAAATACTAATGCTCGGAGGAATATATCTCAATCGTCTAGTGGTAATGATGGTGTAGCTGCTAGTGTGCAAAACCCTAATCTGGCTTTACCTATTTCATCGGTGCCTCCCGTGCTGATGGCTTATTATCCTACCCAAACAAATTAGATTGTGGCTGCACCTATTAATCCTATTATGAGCATGCCAGGTTCAGTGGCAATGCCGAACCAAACCCTACCTACAGCAACAACCACTCGACCACTACCAAATTATGGGTCGACATACATGCCACAATTCCTACCTACATCTAGTAACCCTACTCCTCCTATGTCACTGCCACAAGCTTCATCGTCCACTATGGATGATGGTCTAGCTAATCTTAGAGAGGAGATGGCTAAGGTGCTTCGAGAAAATTTTGGAGTTGAGTTACCTCGGAATCGGATTTACCAAAGCCGTACCCCGAGTACTTTGATGCCATCCAGTGCTCTCTGGGATATAAGATTCCAGATTTTGTTAAGTTCAATGGAGAGGGCACAAAAACCACATGGGAGCATGTTAGTCAATACTTCGCACAATTAGGTGAAGCAAGCTCACTAAATGAGTTGAAAGTGCATTAATTTCCTTTATCATTAACTGGTACCGCATTTTCATGGTTTTCTTCTTTACCACATGGTTCCATTCGAGTTTGGTCGCAGCTAGAGTAGAAATTTCATGATCACTTGTATAGCGGCGACAATGAACTCAAGTTGTCACATCTAACATCGGTTAAATAGAAGCATGATGAATCGGTCTCCGATTACGTCAAGAGATTCAAAGAAACAAAAAACCGGTGTTTTAGTTTGGTGCTAACCGAGAGAGAGTTGGCAGATCTAGTGCTGAGTGGTTTGAGAACTCCCATTAGAGAAAAGCTAGAAGGTTATGAGTTCTTAAATATCAACCAAGTCTTACAAAGGGCTTTGGCTCAGGAAAGCCGAAGCAAAGATCTCAAAGAAGTACATAGATACAAAGTCGATCGTCCAAAGATGAATATGGTGGAATATGATAGTGATCACTCGGACGATGAGGGTGATGTTTTTGCTACTGAATTTGTTTGGCCATCTAAGGCCAAACCCTTTACTTGAAATGATCTGAAACCGATTCATAAGAATCGTGATGAAGAGATGAAGTTTACTTTTAACATTGCTAAATGTGATCGAATATTTGATGCTTTGCTGCAGGCTAAGATTATTAGAATATCTCATACTTTACCGCCATTTGAAGCGCTGAAATGGCGTGCTTATTGCAAGTATCATAATTCTTTTTCTCATGCTACTAACAATTGCAATGTTTTTCGATGACAGATACAATCGGCCATTAATGACGGACGATTGAACTTTTCTGAGATGCAAGTTGATAAACAGCCCTTTCCAATGAACACCATGGATCTAGAAGGGAAGAAGTTGCTCATTCGGCCGGAGGTAGCCGAATCTGCTAATAAAGCTAATGTCATTGTTGGTGAGCCCAGGAAAGACAAGGATGGTGACAAGGTCTTGGGGAGACATGTTGTGCTTGATAAGCAACCCGATGGCAAGGAAGTGATCAAAATCACCATCAAGAATCCTACACTCGGGGGGGGGGAGGGCAAGCACAGGTGCAGCAGGACACTCGAGTTAAATTTGTTAAGCCCAAGGGTCCTAAAGTTGCCAAGTGGAAGACGAACAAAGCTAAAGTGCAGCGCAAATGAATCAAACCAACTTTTGACATGTTGATGTACAAGTATGCCAACCAGTCGGCTGGTTCCAGCTCTAACCGGACATCATACTTGAAGCGACCAAGGTCACCATCAGATGATATGTTCAGTCAGTATATGAAACCGAGTGAACCAAAGGCGCTATTTCTAGAAGAGCATAGGCGAACTGTTTGGGACCGACTTGAATACACATATAATGGCCGATTGAACATCGGTAACTATTAGTCGGCTGGTCAAAACATGCGACCGGATGGAAACTATCCGAGTGTAAAGATGCACCCAGGTGGAAGCTATCCAAGTGAAAAAATGTGGCCAAGTAGATTCCATCCGACTGAATTCCATCCAAGTGGATTCCATGCGAGTGAATTCCATCCGAGTGGATTCCATCCGAGTGACATCCATCCGAGTGGATTCCATCAGAGTAAAAAGGTGTGCCCGAGTGGAAATTTCATGCATCAGGGAAGTCAAAAAGAATGGCGTGTTAAGTCACCAAGTGTTGCAGTAGTTGAGTCAGGAAAAGGCGAGGAGAAAATGGATGTCGACTCTCATCTTGGGCACCGAAACATTCGCCATACAGCAGCCGATTGTGCATAACAATCCGACTGAGCCGATACTTGCTATCGCGCCAAAGCACTCGGCTAATGACCATGAAACAAGCACCAACCAAGTAAAAATGAGAGACCCTAAATACACTCAGCCAAAGTGGTGTCCTCCAAGGCTAAAAAAGACACAAAAAGAGGAAACTATAGAGGTTAAGGAGTCAAGAGATGGCAGAACAGGAGGCCGAGAAGCAAAGGGATAAGTTGTTCAATGACACTCGACCCATGGTTCCAGCAAAACAAGTGTGGAGGCCTAAAAAAATACAAGATACAACAGCTTCTACATCTATCACAACAATACCTACATCACCAAAGGAGGACGATGCAACAGGTATCACATCGTCTGCGACACTTCTTCTCCTTCACTAGGACAGATTTCAGAATCGGTGGATGCACTTGAGAAAGAGGATGATATGTTAGATTATGAGTCGACATCGGTTCATGAAGGTATGGATATCAATATGGTGTATTACTTACCTATTGAGTTCCGTGCTGTAGATGAGGAAGGGGAGGTGGCTCAGCTGGATTTTGGCCCTAAAAATGCAATATTCGAGAAGCCAAAGGAACCAGTAACACATCTGAAACCATTATATCTCAGAGGTCATATCAATGGGTCACCGCTCACTCGGATGCTTGTTGATGGTGGTGCTGTGGTAAATCTTATGCCCTATTTGGTCTTCAAGAAATTGGGTTTGCCTGATGAAGAATTGATCAAGACCAATATGGTGCTCAATGGATTTGAAGGCAAAGAGAAAACTGAAGCCAAAGGTGTGATGTATGTGGAGCTTACAGTCGGAAGCAAAACTTTGGCTACTGCATTCTTTGTCGCTGAGGTGCAAGGTAACTATAATGTCATACTTGGCCGTGATTGGGTTCATGCAAACCAGTTTGTGCCATCCACTATGCACCAGTTTTTGATCCAATGGGTTGATGATGAAGTGGAAGCCATTCATGCGGATAACTCGTCCTGTGTTGCTTTGGCCGATGCATCGGTGGATTGGCAACACCCCAATGCTACTTGCTTGACGGGGCGTGACTTGACATAGTTCGATTTCCTCAGTGCGAGCAATAATGGTTTCATGCCCGTCTCTTTAAAGCCGACTGAATGCAATCGGCTCCAAGGTATGATATGTTTAAATGGATTCTAGTTCCGAGTGGTTACAGAAACGTCTTGTAAAATATCGGTCCAGCGAGGACGATATGTATGAGTCTATAGAGGAGTTAGATGACATGGATAAACTTGGACAAGGTTTTACATCATCTGATCCATTAGAAGAGATAGATATTGGAGATGGTTCAGTCACTCGGCCAACGTTTGTAAACAAAAATGTGAGAGCCGATTGTAAAGCTAAGTTAAACGAGCTATTGAAAGAAAATGTTTGTTGCTTTGCATGGGAATATCATGAGATGCCAGGTTTAAGCCGAGAGCTAGTGGAGCACCGGTTACCTATAAAGGCCGGTTTTAGACCTTACAAACAATCGGCCAGAAAGTTTAATCCAAAAACATATGACCGGATCAAGGAAGAGATCGGTCGTTTGCTTAAAGCTAATTTCATTCGACCTTGCAGGTATGCCAAGTGGATTTCTAATATTGTCCCAGTGGAGAAGAAAGGATCTGGCAAGTTGAGGGTGTGCATTGACTACACAGATTTGAATAGGGCTACACCCAAAGATGAGTATCCCATGCCAATAGCCGATATGCTTATTAATGATGCTTCTGGACATAAGGTTATTAGCTTTCTAGATGGTAATGTCAGATACAGTCAAATTTTTATGGCCGAAGAGGACATGTACAAGATAGCTTTTCGATGCCCTGGTTTCCTTGGTTTATTCGAATGGACAGTGATGACATTCGGATGAAAAAATGCTGGCACCACATATCAAAGGGCTATGAATTTGTTTTTTCATGATTTACTCGGTGTCATACTTGAAGTTTATATTGATGATATTGTTGTCAAATCGGATGCTTTTGAATCTCACTTGGCCGATTTACGTTTAGCTTTTGAAAGAATGAAAAAGTATGGACTGAAGATGAATCCTTTAAAGTGTGCATTCGGCGTGTCAGCTGGCAAGTTTTTGGGTTTCATTATTCATGAAGATGGCATAGAGATTGATCCCAAAAAGATAGAGGCCATATAGAAAGTGGAGGCTCCAACATGCAAGAGAGATATGCAAAAGTTCCTTGGCAAGGTCAATTATTTGAGAAGGTTCATAGCTAATCTGTCAGGGAAAGTTGATGCATTTACTCCTATCCTTCGGTTAAAGAATGATGCTATTTTCACTTGGGGGAAAAATAGCAAGAAGCCTTTGATATGATCAAGAATTATTTGTGCACTCCTCAAGTGATGAAAGCACCTAAACATAGGGAGCCCTTTAAGCTTTATATTGCATCAGAGGAAGGTGTTATTGGTGCTATTTTGACTCAAGAAACCGAAGGAAAAGAGCATGATATTACATATTTGAGCAGGCGCTTATTGGACGCCGAGACAATGTATACATTTATTGAAAAATTATGTCTATGCTTATATTATGCTTGCACAAAATTGAGACATTATTTAGTGCCGAGTGCTTGCGTAGTAGCTTGTCAGACCAATGTCATTAAATACATGTTGCATAGGCCAATTCTTAGTGGTAGAATTGGCAAGTGGGCTTATGCTTTGTTTGAATATGATTTGGCTTATGAATCTCTAAAATCCATGAAAGGCCAAATTGTTGCTAATTTCATTGTTGAACATCGGATTAATGACAAGCGTGATATTGATATGAACCTTGTTTCATTAGTACCATGGAGATTATACTTTGATGGTTCAGTTTGTAGCAATGGCCAAGGTGTTAGTATTGTTTATATTTCTCCTCATAGTGCTTTTTTAAGCCTCGTGCCACTTAGAATATTTTTGCACAAACAATCAAGAAGAATATGAAGCATTGTTATTCGGCCTAGAGAGGTTACTTGCTATAGGTGTTACACATATTGAGGCTTACGGTGATTCGTTACTAGTAGTGCAGCAAATATCCAAAGTCTTTCAGTGTTTGGACGAATCACTTAATGTTTATGTTGATAAATGTCTAGATATAATTTCTACATTGGATTGTTTTAGCATTGCTCATATATCTAGGCATGACAATCAGAGAGCAAATGAGTTGGCACAGCAAGCATCCGGTTATCATGTTGATCATGCCATGTTTCATATTTCTCAAAGACCGATGTCTTGTCTTGCCAATATAGGAGGGGCCGAACCAGAACCCACTGATTCGTCCCTTAACAAAAAATCTAGTGCAGGTGACAATACCGACTGGAGGAAGCCCATTGTTGATTACTTGTGCAATCTGAGTGAAAGGGTGGACAGGTCTGTTCGGCGTATGGCTTTCAAGTATACAATGAGAGATGATGGTCTTTATCGCCAAATAGTCGATGATGTTCTTCTAATGTGCTTGGACGAGGACTAGGCAAGAGTTGCTATGGGAGAGGTACATGAAGGAATTTATGGCACTCATCAGTCGGCTCCCAAGATGAAATGGTTATTGCGACGTGCTGGGTTTTATTGGCCGACTATGATTAATGATTGCTTCAGATATTATAAGGGGTGTGAAGCTTGTAAAAAATTTGGTGATATTCAATTGGCTCCTGCTGCTATGTTACATCCTATTATCAAGCCGTGGCCTTTCAGAGGTTGGGGTTTAGACTTCATTGGACAAATCCATCCGTCTTCCTCAAAAGGGCATCGGTTTGTATTGGTGGCAACTGATTATTTCACTAAATGGTCTGAAGCAGTACCTCTCAAGAACATGACACATACAGAGGTAATTCAATTCATAACCGAGCACATTATTCATAGATTCGGTATTCCTCAAATGTTAACTACAAATCAAGGTTCATCTTTTATGTCACACCAAGTCAGAGAGTTTGCCGAATCTTATAATATAAAGTTGCTCAATTCCTCTCTGTATTATGCCCAGGCTAATGGACAAGCTGAGTCTAGCAATAAAATTTTAATCAAGCTCATCAAGAAGAAGATTGAGGATAATCCGAGGAGATGGCATGAGTTGTTGTCTGAAGCTTTGTGGGCACATAGAATTTCAAGGCATGGTGCTACGAAGGTGACTCCATATGAGCTAGTATATGGTCAAGAGGATGTTTTACCAGTGGAAGTAAATTTGAATGCTTTGAGAATAGCCAAACAAAATGATTTGTCGGCAATAGACTTCTATAACTTGATGATGGACAATATTGATGAGGTTGCCGATAAACGTTTGGCTGCTTTGAAGGCCATAGAGAGAGACCAGTTGAGGGTGGCAAGAGCTTATAATAAGAAAGTCAAGTTGAAGAATTTTCAAGTTGGTGATTTCGTCTGGAAAGTGATTCTACCGATTGGTTCAAGGGATAGGAAATTCGGGAAGTGGTCTCCGAGTTGGGAAGGTCCTTTTAGGATTACAAGAATAGTTCCCGGAAACTCATATTTGGTGGAATCCATACAAGGGACAGTGTTACCTAGAGCTCTCAATGGCAAATACTTGAAGAAATACCACCCGAGTGTGTGGCAAGAAGCCTAAGTAGGCAATGGCCGATATACGATTATCGCCCTTAGCACAAACATGGCCCATACATAATTATCGCCCTAAGAAAAATAAACGGCAGATATACGATTATAGCCCTTAGCACAAACATGGACGATACATAATTATCGCCCCAAGAAAATAAATGGCCGATGGAGTGTTGACATCGTCCTTAGAACAAACATCGTGCATATTATTTTTCGGCGTGCAAGCTTTGCCAAAAAACAGGGGGGGGGGGCATGTGTTGACATCAGATTTTGGCACGGCATAAAAGAAAATGAGATGGCTTCGATTGAAAGGGTTTTTAGCATGAAAAGTTTCACATCGCCGAGTGAAACAATTTTGATGTTTAGGTTATCATCGTCCGACTCCATCTTAGGGGCCAAAATTGTACTCCGAGTGCCAGAATTCAATGTTCCGAGTGGTTTTCGGCCGATCACGCATTCAAGACAACCTTGGATTAAGGAGCTCTCTAAATAAATTGTCTTCGTCTCATTGAGGCAATCGACTTTGATATATAAGCCATCTCAATCCGAGTTCGTATGCAAAAGTTAGAGGCAATATACTGCAGACTGAATTTAAACGGAAATATGGCGCGAGGTACCACACACCATGTCTGATGGGTTGCGCGAGCAATTGGGCCCTCAAGAGGGCCTTGAATCGAAAGACCTTCAACACAAGAAAGTTTCGTCTCGTCGAGCCGATCGATTTTCATATATAACTCGTCTCAATCCGAGGTCGTATGAGACCTGGAGAGACAAATCAAGATCAGGATATGTTTTCAGTCTGGAAATCCGAGTGAAAAGCTTACCATCCGAGTGAAACTTACTGATCGAGTGAAAGTGTGTCGTCCAAGTGAACTTATTATCATCCGAGTGAAAATATAGTCATCCGAGTGAAATTGTACTCCAGGTGAAAATATTCCGAGTGAAAAGATTACCATCAGAATGAAAACTTGCCGATCGAGTAAGATATTGCCTTCCGAGTGAATATATAGTCATCCGAGTGAAAGATTGTCTTCCGAGTGAATATAGAGTCATCCAAGTAAAAGATTGTCTTCCGAGTGAAAATATAGTCATCCGATTGAAAGAGTGTCATCCGAGTGAAAAAGTCCAGTCCAACTATCCGAGTGAAAGACTAATATCCGAGTGGATGAGCTCGAATCCGAGCGAAACTGAACATGTGCCCAAAAGTTTATCAAGAAGACCTCAGGTGGAGAAGTGTTCAGTACGGAAGTTGTGCGTATCATCAAAAAGATAAACTTTGGTTTTTGAGTCATCATCATCAGAAATAGTATATAACCTGCAAATTCACTATGAGACTCGGATAATCCAGTCTGCTCCAAGATCGAGTCCGACTGGAAGGTAAAGATGACCTCAAAAAGTATTCAAGATGGCCTTATTTGAAAAAGTGATCAACTTGAGAATTGTTCGTCTCGTCGAGGCGCACAAGTTTGATATTTGGCCGTCTTGATCAGAGATCATATACAAGCTCGACGGCCCACGCAAGGAGGGAGACAGAAGTTGGGCTAGATTCAGACTTAATCCGAGTTGGAATAGAACTAGGACTCTAGGACATGAATTGATGTAATTTCTTGTAAGGAAAGCCTAGATGAATCATTTAATTTTACAGGATGTCCGGATGCCTCTTATATATATTGGGGGTGATGGACGATTAAACAACACACAATCGAACAAATCAATATACAACCTTTTCAGTTTACGTTTTATCTCTCCATCGTTTTCTCTCTCATTCTTCGATGTTCCTCAAGTTTGAGAGCTACGAATCCCGAGGCTCTAGGGGTGAGCGAATCGACCTAGGGCAGCCCATAGCCGCCGCGCTCCCTGACGGGGTCCGTCCCGGGTGTGCGGGGTTTTGGGTCCACAAAAGCGCCCGCCGACTGTCCTGCGTATCGCGCTATCGGTCGGGTCTCCGTCGACGTGAGTTGCGGTGCATCACCCCCGGCGTCGAGGGTACACGTGACGTGTTCGTGTGTTAACACTACTTGACTAGCTTGTTGATCAAAGATGGTTGAGTTTCCTAGCCATAGACATGATTTGTCATTTGATCAACGGGATCACATCATTAGGAGAATGATGTGATTGACTTGACCCATTTCATTAGCTTAGCACTTGATCGTTTAAGTTTACTGCTTTCTTCATGACTTATACATGTTCCTATGACTATGAGATTATGCAACTCCCGAATACCGGAGGAACACTTTGTGTGCTACCAAACGTCACAATGTAACTGGGTGATTATAAAGGTGCTCTACAGGTGTGTCCGATGGTGTTCGTGGAGTTGGCATAGATCAAGAATAGGATTTGTCACTCCGATTGTCGGAGAGGTATCTCTGGGCCCTCTCGGTAATGCACATCACTATAAGCCTTGCAAGCAATGTGACTAATGAGTTAGTTGTGGGATGATACATTACGGAACGAGTAAAGAGACTTGCCGGTAACGAGATTGACCTAGGTATTGAGATACCGATGATCAAATCTCGGGAAAGTAACATACCGATGACAAAGGGAACAACGTATATTGTTATGCGGTTTGACCGATAAAGATCTTCGTAGAATATGTAGGAACCAACATGAGAATCCAGGTTCCGCTATTGGTTATTGACCGGAGACGTGTCTCAGTCATATCTGCATAGTTCTCGAACCCGTAGGGTCCGCATGCTTAAAGTTCTGTGACGATCGGTAATATGAGTTTTTGTGTTTTGATGTACCGAAGGTAGTTCGGAGTCCCGGATATGATCATGGACATGACGAGGAGTCTCAAAATGGTCAAGACGTTAAGATCAATATATTGGATGACTATATTCGGACACTGGAAGGGTTCCGAGAGGTTTCGGACATATACCGGAGTACCGGGGTTACCGGAAGCTATTGGGCCTTAGTGGAGAAGAGAGAGGGAAGCCAGGAGGTGGCGCGCTGCCCCCCTTGCCCCAGTCTGAATTGTACAAGGGGAAGGGGCGGCGGCCCCCCTCTCCTTCCTTCTCTCCACCTCCTCCTTCCCCCCTCTCCTTCTTGGAATAGGAAAGGGTGGGGGCAAACTACTTGGAGTAGGATTGCCCCCCCCCCTTGGGCGCGCCTCTCCCTTGGCCGGTCCTCTCCTCCTCCCCCCTTTATATACGGGGGCAGGGGCACCCCAAAGACACAACAATTGATCTATTGATCTTTTAGCCATGTGCGGTGCCCCCTTCCACCATAATCCTCCTCGGTTATATCACAGCAGTGCTTAGGCGAAGCCCTTCAATGGTAGCTTCATCAACATCGTCACCACGCTGTCGTGCTGACGAAACTCTCCCTCGAGCTCTACTGGATCGTGAGTTCGCGGGACGTCACCGAGATGAACGTGTGCTGAACGCGGAGGTGCCGTACGTTCGGTGCTGAGGATCGGTCGACCGTGAAGACGTACGACTACATCAACCGCGTTGTTATAACGCTTCCGCTTAACGGTGTATGAGGGTACATGGACGACACTCTCCCCTCTCGTTGCTATGCATCACCATGATCTTGCGTGTGCGTAGAATTTTTTTGAAATTACTACGTTCCCCAACAACATAGACATGCAAATACTATCAGGCACTAAGGTCATGATAAATTAAAGTTCAATTAATCATATTACTTAAGAACTCCCACTTAGATAGACATCCCTCTAGTCATCTAAATGATCACGTCATGCATATCAACTAAACCATGTCCGATCATCACGTGAGATGGAGTAGTTTTCAATGGTGAACATCACTATGTTGATCATATCTACTATATGATTCACGTTCGACCTTTTGGTCTTAGTGTTCCGAGGCCATATCTGCATATGCTAGGCTCGTCAAGTTTAACTTGAGTATTCTGCACGTGCAAAACTGGCTTGCACCCATTGTATGTGAACGTAGAGCTTATCACACCCGGTCATCACGTGGTGTCTCGGCATGACGAACTGTAGCAACGGTGCATACTCAGGGAGAACACTTATACCTTGAAATTTACTGAGGGACCATCTTATAATGCTACCGCCGTACTAAGCAAAATAAGATGCATAAAGGATAAACATCACATGCAATCAAAAAATATGTGACATGATATGGCCATCATCATCTTGTGCCTTTGATCTCCATCTCCAAAGCACCATCATGATCTCCATCGTCACTGGCTTGATACCTTGATCTCCATCATAGTATCGTTGTCGTCTCGCCAACTATTGCTTCTACGACTATCGCTACCGCTTAGTGATAAAGTAAAGCAATTACATGGCGATTGCATTTCATACAATAAAGCGACAACCATAAGTCTCCTGCCAGTTGCGGATAACTTTTACAAAACATGATCATCTCATAGAATAATTTTTATCTCATCACGTCTTGACCATATCACATCACAACATGCCCTGCAAAAACAAGTTGGACGTTCTCTACCTTGTTGTTGCAAGTTTTACGTGGCTGCTACGGGCTTCTAGCAAGAACCGTTGTTACCTACGCATCAAAACCACAACGATTTTCTATCAAGTGTGTTGTTTTAACCTTCAACAAGGACCGGCCGTAGTCAAACTCGATTCAACTAAAGTTGGAGAAATAGACACCCGCCAGCCACCTATGTGCGAAGCATGTCGGTAGAACCAGTCTCATGAATGCGGTCATGTAACGTCGGTCCGGGCCGCTTCATGCAACAATACCGCCGAATCAAAGTAAGACGTTGGTGGTAAGCAGTATGACTATTATCGCCCACAACTCTTTGTGTTCTACTCATGCATATAACATCTACGCATAGACCTGGCTCTGATACCACTATTGGGGAACGCAGTATTTCAAAAAAAAATCCTACGATCACACAAGATCTATCTAGGAGATGCATAGAAACGAGAGGGGAGAGTGTGTCCATATACCCTCATAGACCGAAAGCGGAAGTGTTTAGTAACGCGGTTGATGTAGTCGAACGTCTTCACGATCCAACCGATCCAAGTACCGAACGTACGGCACCTCCGTGTTCAGCACACGTTCAGCATGATGATGTCCCTCGAGATCTTGATCTAGTTGAGGACGAGAGAGAGTTTCGTCAGCACAACGGCATGGCGACGGTGATGATGAAGTTACCGGCGCAGGGCTTCACCTAAGCACTACAACGATATGACCGAGGTGTTGAACTGTGGAGGAGGGCACCGCACGCGGCTAAGAGATTGTCTGTTGTGCAATTGGGGTGCCCCCTGGCCACGTATATAAAGGAGGGAGGGAGAGAGTAGGCCGGCCAGGAGGGGCGCACCAGGGGGGGAGTCCTACTTGGACTCCTAGTCCAAGTAGGATTCGCCCCCCCCCCCCTTTTTCTTTCTTCCACCGGAGGGAAAGGAAGGAGGGGAGAAGGAGAAGGAAGGAGGGGGCCGCGCCCCCACCCCTTGTCCAATTCGGTTTGGGCAGGGGGGAGGCGCGCGCCACCTTGTGGCCCTTCTTCCCTCTCTTCACTAAAGCCCACTAAGGCTCATTAACTTCCCCCGGGGGGTTCCGGTAACCTCTCGGTACTCCAAAAAAATACCCGAGCTACCCAGAACCATTCCGATGTCCAAATGCAACCTTCCAATATATGAATCTTTATCTCTCGACCATTTCAAGACTCCTCGTCATGTCCGTGATCTCATCCGGGACTTCGAGCAAACTTCGGTCATCAAATCACATAACTCATAATACAAATCGTCATCGAATGTTAAGCGTGCGGACCCTGCGGGTTCGAGAACTATGTAGACATGACCGAGACACATCTCCGGTCAATAACCAATAGCAGAACCTGGATGATCATATTGGCTCCTACATATTCTACGAAGATCTTTATTGGTCAAATCGCATAACAACATACATCATTCCCTTTGTCATGGGTATGTTACTTGCACGAGATTCGATCATTGGTATCATCATACCTAGTTCAATCTCGTTACCGGCAAGTCTCTTTACTCGTTCCGTAATGCATCATCTCGTAACTAACTCATTATTCACATTGCTTGCAAGGCTTATAGTGATGTGCATTACCGAGAGGGCCCAGAGATACCTCTCTGATACACGGAGTGAGAAATCCTAATCTCGATCTATGCCAACTCAACAAACACCATTGGAGACACCTGTAGAGCATATTTATAATCATCCAGTTATGTTGTGATGTTTGATAGCACACAAGGTGTTCCTCCGGTATTCGGGAGTTGCATAATCTCAGTCAGAGGAACATGTATAAGTCATGAAGAAAGCAATAGCAAATAAAACTAAATGATCATTATGCTAAGCTAATGGATGGGTCTTGTCCATCACATCATTCTCTAATGATGTGATCTCATTCATCAAACGACAACACATGTCTATGGTTAGGAAACTTAACCATCTTTGATTAATGAGCTAGTCATGTAGAGGCATATTAGGGACACTCTGTTTGTCTATGTATTCACACATGTACTAAGTTTTCGGTTAATAAAATTCTAGCATGAATAATAAACATTTATCATGATATAAGGAAATAGAAATAACAACTTTATTATTGCCTCTAGGGCATATTTCCTTCATACCACACGTGTATAGGCACAACGTTCTTTATTGCCACTGTGGCCATCGACGTGGTGAACATCTTCAGACCGAACACTTGGTTCACCGTGTCATCCGTGCTCATGGCACTCTACATAACAAACTTCACCCTAGGATCTGGCTTGTATGTCAGGGACAAGGGGTCACAGACAATATTCTCCCGGATGTGCGTTGCCATCCTAGCGGCAATCAAGAAGTGGATTCAGTTGCCAGAAAGGACTGATGATAGCATCTACCACCACCTGAGCTCAAACAAGCCAAGTGTTCGACCAACAATATAAGGTATGCAAGCCTATGTATCGTTCCAACCAAAAAATGGATTGTTGATATGTTTTCTGGCTTATCCCGTAATGTGTGTTGGTGGGGTATGCTAACACAGAAGGTGTTATGATTAGTGACGGTAATGGAGTTCATACGTAGTGAGCATATTTTTATTGCTTAACTATGAAAGAGGGGGCATATGTCCCCTGGATTTTGGGAGGTGAACTCACGCACATCCGCTAGCATTTGGGAGTAAAATTAACTTCTTCTCCGCTTCAAATTAGATTCGTGTAATGGACCGAAGTTCTGATTGTGTTCATATTCAAGTGGTTGAATCCGTGCAACGAAAATGAATAGGACACGAAGCGGTCAGAGGAAAAAGGTGTTTGAAGTAAAGAAGTAATGAATGGGAAGGATGAATGAATGAAATATACGTTAGTCTTTATTGGTGATAAAATGGGGTGTTTTACACCCAGAAGTTCACATGTTGCTTGGGAGCCAAATAAACATAGAGTTATTTGAGAGTCAAGGAATTACATAGTTACCTTGAGAGCCAAGGAAGTACATGATTGCCTTGAGAACGAAGCACTTATCCTAATTAGCTTAAGCAACTAATCTATTCTTAAAAACCCACCTTTTACATCGCCTCTTATTGGGTATATGCATCATCTTGATAAATCCTTTGAATGATCTTGAAAGTCTCCCCCAAAATCCTGTGAGGAAAGTATGAGAAGAATAGTGCAGATATATAAATAGAGAGATAGATATAGATATAGATATAGAAAACGACACCAAATTCCAAGACCGGACGACCATATGGTATCATTTCTTTACACTATTATAGAGTCTGTAGGTTGTTTCATTTCGTCCCTCCCCGCTAATACGATCTCTCTCGCCCATCAATTTCTTTCCCACCGACCCTATTTTGATTTTTCTTCTTCTTTCAGTCGTTTTGGCCCTATTCTCGATCTCCTTCCATCAATCGTCGTCTCTCAATTCCATTCCCTTCCCTCAATCCTTCCTGTTCCTGATGTATACCAAAACTGTTCCTAATGTATACCCAAAATGTAGAATGTGTATATTTTTTTTAAAATTGATCGTGTATCAAAAAAATGTTAATCATATATTTTTAAAATGTAATCTTGTATAAAAAATGTTCCTAATATATACCAGAAATGTATAATGGGTATGAAAAAAGTAGTCTTAAAACACAATTTTTTTTAAAAAAAATTAATCATCTATTTCAAATTTGTACAAAAAATGCTCTTGATATATTTAAAAAATGTAGAACATGTACTGAAAATTTTGAACATAAATTTTAATTTTTTCAATAATGTATACAAAATATTAATCATATGTATGTATGTGTGTGTATATATATATATAATTAAACATGCATTAAAATAAATTACTGATATATATATATATATATATCGAAATATATAATGTGTATGAGAAAAGTAAACATCTTAAATGTCTAAAAATGTTAATCATGTATTTTAAAATGGTAAGCGTGTATAAAATAAAGTTCCTGATACCCCGCAAAATAAAGTTCCTGATGTAAACGTAAAATGTACAAATTGACATGAAAATGTAGACATGTGTTGAAGAAAAAAGCCGAAGAAAAGTGGTGAAACCCGAACAAACTGAAGAAAGGAACACCCAAAAAAACAAAAAACCATGAGGAAACGAAAAAAACCCCAAAACATAAAACGAAACCGAAGGAAATCAAAGAAAAATCATGAAAACCAATAAAAAACCCAAAGAAAACAGAATAGAAAAGAAAAAATTAGTGAAAAGGGGGGAAGGAATAAAGGAAAAACTGAATAAAATGAAGAAAATAAAATAAAATAAAAACCAGTAAAAACAGAAATAAAACGATGAATAAAAAAGGAAAAACGAAAAACCGAAGAAAGCATGAAAAAAAAGAAAAAAAAGTATGAGCAAAAGGTAGCGAGCAAACGGCGGCCATTACTGTAAAAAGCACTGGAAACCTTCAGTTAGACAAAAGCTAGTCCGCTATGAGCGAGATATAGCTCTTGCTCCATACATCACAGAAGGGGTTGTCGCTGTTTGATCGGCTAGTCCATCTACGCTTTGCTTTTCTTACCGGTTTTAGGAAGCTTCCAAAACTTCTGAGCGTTTTTTCTTCTGTTTTTCCAAATTCGTTTTTTTTTATTTACACTTCTTCCAAATTCGTAAACTTTTCTGAAATTTGCAAACTTTTAAAAAAATGTGAACAACTTTTCAATTTCTATGAACCTTTTTCCGAAATCATGTACACTTTTCAATTTGGTGAACATTTTAGACAAGTCAAGTGTCAATCGATCAACCAAAGGAGTGATGGGTGAGATGGCCCGAGCGAGCTTTCACCAAATTGAAACAATCCTGCTCATCCAGTAATCCAACAAGAACCAAGATGGAACTTTCACCAAAAAAATATTGTGATCTTTTTGTTCAAAATAATTAAGGTGAAGCAGGGTTGGGAACAACAAATCATCTACTAGCTTTTATGGAAGCTTTAACATTTTATGGACTAGTTGTGGTGTGGGAAGAACAGACATTGGGCTGGTCCATCGCATACTGCACATCACCTGCACTCCCTAATATCATTTCCGAGGAGCATACCAGTTTTATGCCAGGAAGAATGGTCACTGATAACATTACTACTGTATACGAGTGCTTGCATTTTATGAAGAAGAACGAGCAAAGAAGCATCAGCCCTGCGCTGATTTAGACTCCGCTTTGTAATTTATCTATTTCTTTTCATATAAAAAGGCTTCTTATTTTTGCAATTTTTTACTTCCTCCGTTTCTAAATATTTGTCTTTTTAGAGATTTCAAATGGACTACCACATACGAATGTATATAAACATATTTTAGAGTGTAAATTCACTCATTTTGCTCTGTATATAGTCACTTGTTGAAATCTCTAAAAAGATGAATATTTAGGAACGGAATAGGTAGATAAAAAGGATGTGCGACCAGCTTTTGCCTGCAAAGCTTAGGGCATTTCTAACCGATCGCCTAAAATAGAGTAAAACGGGGAGAGTAAACCTTAGTGGAGTAAATTTACTCGACTAAGTTTTCATCCCTTCTAGACGATCCCTTAAATTTAGTAGAGTAAAACTTACTTTTTTTATGGTGCCGCACAGCTCGAACTCAAACCAGATTTCTTGGCAGATCTTATTCGAAATTGCGGTTCCGAGCGGCTACCAATCCTGGTTGGGGGTGATTTCAACATTATTAGAAGAAGAGAGGAAAAGAATAATGATAACTTCGACGGCAGGTGGTCGTTCATGTTTAATACCATCATTGAAAGTTTGGATCTGCGAGAGATAGAGCTTTCAGGTAGAAAGTATACCTGGGCCAATACTTTGCCAAATCTGACGTTTGAGAAGTTAGATCGAGTCCTTGCGAGCGTCGAATGGTAACAGAAATTTCCGTTGGTTACGGTCCAGGCGCTTTCGCGCGGTATTTCTGACCACACGCCTCTTGTGGTGGACTCTGGTGAGGCCACTCGCATGGGGAACAAAAACTCCTTTTCGTTTGAAATGGCATGGTTTGAACGAGAAGGCTTCTTGAATCTGATAGCCAGGAAATGTGCTAAGGATGCAGGAGGTAGGACTGTGGTTGGGCGCTGGCAGAATAAAATAAGGCACTTGAGGAGTTTCTTGCGTGGGTGGGCTAAGCATCTTAGTGGGATTTATAAGGTTGAAAAGGAAAGACTCCTTACACTTATTCAGTCCCTAGATCTAAAAGCCGAGTCCATAATTCTTCAAGCCATGGAGTTTCATGCAAAACTTGAGGCAGAGATGAGATTGAAAGAGCTTCTCCGAGAGGAGGAATTGAAGTGGGCATTGCGGGCTAAGGTTCGCAAAGTCGTCCAGGGGGACGCGAACACTCAATTCTTTCACATGATTGCTAATGGCAAGCATAGAAAAAAGAGAATCTTTCAGCTTGAACAAGATGAAGGGACAATTTTAGGAGAGGAAAACCTAAACTTTACATAACTGAATACTACAAGCAATTGTTTGGGCCTCCGGAGGATAACTGTGTATCCCTGGATGAGTCTAGGATTGAGCATATTCCTCAACTTGCTGCTGATGAGAATGATATTTTGACCGCCCCATTTTCGTAGAACATTATAAAAAAATACACTTCCGTGATGATACGTGTTTGTCACACTAGGTCGTTTTTTTGTCATGCATGTACATTCATGACAAATTTATGACAGAATTAAGATAGTCATACATGTGCTGTCGTAGAAGTGTTCCATGACATTACCAAAATTATCATCACGGAAGTGTCCACTTCCATGACGATAAATCGCGCGTCACAGAAGTGCTTTCGTCAAGGGTGACCGACACGTGGCATCCACCGTAACGGAACGCCGTTAAGCTATCGGGTCGGGTTTTGGATCCGATAACCCGTTAACAGCCCCGACCAATGGGGATTTTCCACGTGTAAAATCATCATTGGCTAGAGGAAACACGTGTCGGCTCATCGTCGAGACAGATGTCATCCACTCACTGGACAGAAGGCGCCTATGATACGTCGACACATGGCACGGCCCAACAAGTTTAAATGGGCCGGCCTAACTAAAGGCCCACAAGATATTACGGACCATAATGGGCCGGCCCAGCTAAAGGCCCACGAGATTTTGCGGACCATAATGGGCTGGCCCAGCTAAAGGCCCACAAGATTCGCGGGCCATAATGGGTCGGCCCAGGTAAAGGCCCACAAGATTTTTGTGTGCCATAATAGGCCGGCCCAGGTAAAGGCCCACAAAATTCTTGCGGATCATAATGGGCCGGCCCAGCTAAAGGCCCACAAGATTTCGCCGATATTAATGGGCCGGCCCAGCTGTAGGCCCACGAGATTTTGAGGACCCTAGTAGGACGGCCCGTTAACTGGCTGCCATGTTCTGGGCCAAATGCCGGCCCATATTTGATCTGGTCTATTAATGGCCTGCCACGCTCCGAGCCTGATAGTGGCCCATATGAGATCTGGCCCGTTAAAAGCCTACCACGTTCTGGGCCAAATTACGGCCCAGATCAGGTCCGGCCCTTTAAGAGGTTTTGGGCCTAATTATGGCCCATATCAGATTCGGCCCGTCAATTAGACACTATGCTTTTGGGCCCACTTGCTAAAGGCCCACTTAGTAATTCGTCCTGATATTAGTTTTGTCCTGTTAAGGGCCCGTTTAACATTTCGGCCATATATTAATTTCAGCCTGTTAAAAGCCTGTCATATAGTTGGGCCTAACTACGGCCCGGTTTGCATCCGGCCTGCTCGCAGCCGATATCTGATTGGGCCAAACAAGGACCGAGACAATTTTTCGGTCTGTTAAAAGCCCGTGATTTGATTCGCACAATCATGGGCCGGGGTTCATTTCGGGCTATTGCCGGCCCGTGAGCTGATCGGCACGTTTCAGGCCCAACCTACATCGTGATTGCATGACGACCCGATTATGTACCGTAATTTTACAGTTTGGCCGGTTTACTGCGAAGACAGGATATATATACAGTAAAATAACTGCAGCATCGTGAATAAAAAACCTATACTATACAATAAAGAAATTACGGCATATTACATCCACTAGGCATCAAAGTTCGCCACTATGATAATAAAGCACAAGCAGACAACAGATTACATACACTGGGCATCAAAGATCGCCACCAGTGCAAATAAACACGCCGACAAAATAATATAGAAAACCGACAACACTTCAATAGAGTTCAAGAAAGGTTAGCTGAGGGAGTCCTGGATTAGGGGGTGTCCGGATGGCCGGACTATACCTTCAGCCGGACTCCTGGACTATGAAGATACAAGATTGAAGACTTCGTCCCGTGTCCGGGAGGGACTTTCCTTGGCGTGGAAGGCAAGCTTGGCGATACAGATATGTGGATCTCCTACCATTGTAACCGACTTTGTGTAACCCTAACCCTCTCCAGTGTCTATATAAACCGGAGGGTTTTAGTCCGTAGGACAACATACAGAACAACAATCATACCATAGGCTAGCTTCTAGGGTTTAGCACCTCCGATCTCGTGGTAGATCTACTCTTGTACTACCCATATCATCAATATTAATCAAGCAGGACGTAGGGTTTTACGTCCATAAAGAGGGCCTGAACCTGGGTAAAACTTCGTGTCCCTTGCCTCATGTTACCATCCAGCCTAGACGCACAGTTTGGGACCCCCTACCCGAGATCCGCCGGTTTTGACACCGACATTGGTGTTTTCATTGAGAGTTCCTCTGTGTCATCGCCGTTAGGCTTGATGGCTCCTACGATTATCAATAGCGATGCAGTCCAGGGTGAGACCTTCCTCCCCGGACAGATCTTCGTCTTCGGCGGCTTCGCACTGCGGGCCAATTCACTTGGCCATCTGGAGCAGATCGAAAGCTATGCCCCTGGCCGTCAGGTCAGATTTGGAAGTTTAAACTACACGGCTGACATCCACGGGGACTTGATCTTCGACGGATTCGTGCCACTGCCAAGTGCGCCGCACTGTCACGACGAGCATGATCTAGCTCTGCCGCCGAACAGTGCCCTGGAGGCCGCACCCGCATCGGCTTTGACCCTGAATTCGGAGCCAACTGCACCGATCGAGGATGGGTGGTTGGACGCCGCCTCGGGGGCTGCGATCCCAACGGCGATCGAGCCGAACACCAGCCCCGCACTCCGTGAAACTCGTGACTCCAAGGAGCCGGACTCCTCTCCAGACTCCGAACCCTCCGCGCCCCTGCCGATCAAATCCGATTGGGCGCCGATCATGGAGTTTACTGCCGCGGACATCTTTCAGCACTCGCCTTTCGGCGATATTCTGAAGACACTAAAGTCTCTCTCTTTATCAGGAGAGCCCTGGCCAGACTACGATCAGCAAGGTTGGGATACGGACGATGAAGAAATTAAAAGCCCACCCACCACCCACTTTGTAGCCACTGTCGACGATTTAACCGACATGCTCGACTTCGACTCCGAAGACATCGACGGTATGGACGCCGATGCAGGAGACGATGAAGAACCAGTGCCTATTGGGCCCTGGAAAGCCACCTCGTCATATGACATATACATGGTGGACACCCCAAAAGAAGGAGATGGCGATGGAACAGCGGAGGATGACCCCTCCAAGAAACAGCCTAAGCGCCAGCGTCAGCGGCGCCGCTCAAAATCCCGCCAAAGCAAATACGGTGATTCCAGCACGGGAGATAATAATACTCTGGAGAGTGCCGAAGAAAACCCCCTCCATCAAGATTCAGCACAGGAGGATGGAGAAGCCATCGCTCATGAGAGAGCGGCAGACAGAGAGGTCGAGGACGATAATTATATGCCTCCCTCTGAAGACGAGGCAAGCCTCAATGACGACGAATTCGTCGTGCCAGAGGATCCCATCGAGCAAGAGCGTTTTCAACGCAGGCTTATGGCCACGGCAAGAAGCCTCAAGAAAAAACAGCAACAGCTTAGAGCTGATCAAGATTTGCTAGTCGACAGATGGACTGAAGTCCTTGCGGCCGAAGAGCATAAACTCGAACGCCCCTCCAAGAGCTACCCAAAGTGCAGGTTGCTACCCCGATTAGAGGAGGAAGCACTTAAACCTACATCACCAGCACTTGATACGGCCGACCGGCCACCTCGTGGCCGCGACAGAGAGGCCTCTCGGCCCTCCACTCAAGCCGCACCCCGTACCAAGGCACGGGAAAATGCGCCAGACCTGTGAGATATGTTGGAGGACAAGGCAAGGCAAACAAGATCGATCTATGGATCGCGTGGGCGTCCCACGACTCAAGACGATAACCGTCATGCCGGACACAAATCTGGTAGGGCCGAACACAGTAGACAAAGCTCATTGGAGCTACGTCGTGATATAGCCCAGTACAGAGGTGCCGCACACCCACTATGCTTCACAGACGAAGTAATGGATCATCAAATCCCCGAAGGTTTCAAACCCGTAAACATCGAATCATACGATGGCACAACAGATCCTGCCGTATGGATCGAGGATTATCTCCTTCATATCCACATGGCACGCGACGATGATCTCCACGCCATCAAATACCTCCCACTCAAGCTTAAAGGACCAGCTCGGCATTGGCTTAACAACTTGCCAGCAGGATCAATCAGCTGTTGGGAGGACCTGGAAGCCGCATTCCTCAACAATTTCCAGGGCGCTTATGTGCGACCACCAGACGCTGATGACCTAAGCCACGTATTTCAGCAGCCAGAGGAATCGGCCAGGCAATTCTGGACATGGTTCCTAACAAAGAAAAATCAAATAGTCGACTGTCCGAACGCAGAGGCCCTAGCAGCCTTCAAGCACAATATCCATGACGAGTGGCTTGCCCGGCACCTTGGACAGGAAAAGCCGAAATCTATGGCAGCACTCATGACACTCATGACCCGCTTTTGCGCGGGAGAAGACAGCTGGCTTGCTCGTAGCAACAATATGACCAAGAACCCTGGTAATTCGGATACCAGGGACAGTAGTGGCAGGTCGCGTCGCAACAAGTAGAAGCGCCGCATTAACGGCGACAATGCTAAGGATACGGCAGTTAATGCCGGATTCCGAGGCTATAAATCCGGTCAACGGACAAAGCCATTCAAAAGAAATCCTAGGGGCCCGTCCAGTTTGGACCGAATACTCGACCGCTTGTGCCAGATACATGGCACCCCCGAAAAGCCGGCCAATCACACCAACAGGGATTGTTGGGTGTTCAAGCAGGCAGGCAAGTTAAATGCCGAACATAAAGACAAGGGGCTGCATAGCGATGACGACGAAGAGCCCCGGCCGCCGAACAACAGTCGACAGAAGGGTTTCCCCCACAAGTGCCAACGGTGAACATGATATACGCAACCCACATCCTCAAGAGGGAGCGGAAGCGCGCGTTAAGGGACGTATACGCGGTAGAGCCAGTCGCCCCAAAGTTTAACCATGGTCCTCCTGCCCGATAACCTTTGATCGAAGGGACCATCCCACTAGCACCCGTCATGGCAAATTCGCCGCATTGGTTCTAGACCCAATTATTGACGGATTTCATCTCACTAGAGTCCTTATGGACGGAGGCAGCAGCCTGAACCTGCTTTACCAGGATACAGTGCGGAAAATGGGCATAGATCCCTCGAGGATTAAGCCCACCAAAATGACCTTTAAAGGCGTAATACCAGGTGTAGAGGCCAACTGTACAGGCTCAGTCACACTTGAAGTGGTCTTCGGATCTTCGGATAATTTCCGAAGCGAGGAGTTAATCTTCGATATAGTCCCATTCCGCAGTGGCTATCACGCACTGCTCGGGCGAACCACATTCGCCAAGTTCAATGCGGTACCGCACTACGCATACCTTAAGCTCAAGATGCCAGGCCCTTGAGGAGTAATTACGGTCAATGGAAACACCGAACGCTCCCTCCGAACGGAGGAGCACACGGCGGCCCTTGCAGCGGAAGTACAAAGCAGCCTCTCCAGGCAGTTCTCCAGTCCGGCCATTAAACGTCCGGACACCGTCAAGCACGCCCGGAGTAACCTACAACAAGACCGTCTGGCACGTTCCGAGTAGGCGTAGCAATGCGGCCCCAACCCCAGCCCTCGCAAAAATGCGACACCAGTGCTTCGCGTACATAACTACGCTCTAGAAATGCCATGGGTACAGGGGCAGGGGCACCATCACGGCACGCCCGAAACACGGCTTAAACCACACCAGGGGCTACCGATTTTTTAATTTTCTCTTACTTTCAGGACTCCATTCTTCGGAAGGCCTGTTCGGCAGTTCAATTGCCGCACAAACGATGCAAGAACCAGGGAAGCAGACAAGCCATGCGCATTACGGAACTTCCAGGTGGTCTCTATCACGAGGAGTATACCTGTTTCGCATACCATTCTGCAGCCTGCCCCTGGAATGGACATGTTAAATAGTCCAACCTTTTGCTTATCGCATTATTTGTATCGTTCTGCTTTGATCGCAGCCCTTTTTAATAAACAATGCATAGCTTTTGTCTATTTTTGCATCACTCTTTTTTTACAAATATATGTTCCTTAACGGCATGTTGCACTCGTACAATTTGGTACGGCCAAAATATGCCAGGGGCTTTAGTACCCCTCAATATGGTGTGAGAAGTCCGAACACTTTAACAAGTGCGGCACCCCGAACTTATAGCATTATATGCATCGGCTCCGAATCATGTCTTGGGTCAATAGTTGGGTTTGCCCGGCTCCTATATTTTGGTGCCTTACGTTCCGCTATGTCGGCTAAGGTAGCACTAGGCGAACTACTGCGATTGTGCCCTAGTTGAGCTGGGTCGAGCACCTCAGTAGAGAAAGCTAAAACTGATTGTCATGATGAAGCGAGAGCTAGTCGCTATTCGAGAGGTTTTTCGAGTCCCTAAAGACTTATGCCGCTTAGAGCGAGGAGTCGGCTCTGTCCGACCAAGGCATGGATAACGCCCCGAAATCGGTCTTCCGAATACCAGGGGCATCGCCGAAATTTAAAATTATAGAATTCTATGGCTAAGTGAGAGTGTTCACGCATTATAGTCCGATTGCCTTGTTCATTGTGCTGAGCGCCTCCCTCGAAGGACCCAAACATGGGAAAAAGAGCGCTCAGGTTTATCCCCGAACACCCCAGCACTAGCGGCACGGGGGCAGAAGCCGACGACTCGCCATCTCTCAAAATTGATAAACAGCCACACAGAAGGTAATATTTTAAATTTCAACAGCATTGCTTAGCGCATATGAACAAGTTTTCAGCGCACAGGACAAAACGGGCGAGTTTTACTCAAAAATTACATCCATGGAACATTCATCCGCCATAAGGCGGGCACCCTTTAGAACATCCTTATAATAATTCTTGGGCTTGCGATGCTCTTTCCCCGGCGGTGGCCCGTCCTTCACAAGCTTCTCAGCATCCAGCTTTCCCCAGTGCACCTTAGCACGGGCAAGGGCCCTACGGGCACCTTCAATGCAGACGGAGCGCTTGATGACTTCGAGCCTTGGACAGGCCCCCACCAACTGCCGCACCAGCCCGAAATAGCTCCCAGGCAGAGCCTCTCCAGGCCACAACCGAACTATGAGGCCCTTCATGGCCTGTTCGGCCGCCTTGTGGAGCTCGACCAGTTGCTTCAGCTGGTCGCTCAGGGGCACGGGGTGTCCGGCCTCAGCATACTGAGACCAGAACACCTTCTCTATCGAGATGCCCTCCTCGGCTCGATAGAATGCGGCGGCATCGGACACGCTACGGGGAAGATCTGTGAATGCTCCTGGAGAGCTCCGGATTCGGGTAAGTAACAAGTAACTCACGTTTATGTGTTTGCTTTGCATAAAGAATGCCTTACCCGCCGCTATCTTTTTCACCGCATCCAACTCCTGGAGGGTCTTCTGGGATTCGGCCTTGGCAGACTTGGCATTTTCAATAGCCACTGCGAGCTCGAACGCTCGCGTCTTTGAGTCAAGCTCCAAACTCTCATGTTTTTTCATGAGAGCCTGGAGCTCTTGCCGCACCTTGCCAACCTGGGCCTCATACTTCTCCTGCTCGGTGCGCTGCATGGTCGCCCTCTTCTTGGCCTCGAACAGCGCTTGCTTAAGGGGCGCCACCTCAAACATGGCCCCTACAATAGCCACGATAATCCTGTCATTATTTGTAATTGCACTTTTTATATATATATTTAAACAAGGTATTTCTTACCTTCCTTGTCCTCGAGCTGCTTCTTGGCATGCCCGAGCTCTTGCTCGGACTGCTCGAGGTTCTGCTTTAGCGTGTCCACTTCCGCAGTCAGTGCGGCGGACGCCAGCAGAGAAGCTTGCATACGCATATTGACTCCTTTTTGTTAGACTCCTGCGAATTTTATTTGATCCTCTATTCGACTTTTCTTCCTGAATGCCAAACAGAGCATCAGGGGCTACTGTCTATGCGGTAATATTATTTACACATTCTTTACTTACCTCAAAGCCTGTTAAAAAGCTAGCACAAGCTTCAGTCAGTCCGCTCTTGGCGGACTGAACCTTCTGGACCACCGCACTCATAATGGTGCGGTGCTCCTCGTCGATGGAGGCGCCTTTGAGCACCTCCAACAGATTGTCCAGCGCCTCCGGTTGGACGGGGGTCACCGGCACGGTGGGCTTGCTCCTCTTGGAAGGAGGTCGCCCGCCGGACTCTGGAACCTTTGAAGGTTCCGGAGCGGTGTCCGGCCTAGAGCCGGACTTGGAGCCCTGGGGGGTTTTATCCCCTTTACTCCTGGAGTCCGGGAGGTCACCTTGTGGCGCCTCCAGGACCACCTCCTCCTGGCTTGGAACCTGTTGGGACAACACTTCGGCGTCGTCCGTAGGGCGGGGGGAGGTAGCCGTCGGAAGCGAATTCACATCCGACGAGTCCAGTGAACCGCTCGACGACGTGTCGAGCCGGTCTTTGGGTGGGCTGCATAATCATATTCGACATAAGGGAAAGCTGTGCAATAAAGGAATACTATGAATTACTCTGGTATCCGGATACTTACGATTTCGCTAGGGGTTTGGCCCTGAGCGGCCACTCCTCTCCGCCGTCGTCGGCATTGGTGGAGTAGTCCGGAGGAAGGGTTTTCCCCTTCTTGGACCCTTCGGCCTCCCCAGTGAGGGCGGCCTTCCTTTTCTTCTCTCCCTCCGCTGGAGGGGGAGAGGTCTCTTCTTCCTCCTCCTCGTCTTCACGGGAGGAATGCGCCTTGGAGCCGTCGGATGATGAACCCGACACCTCCTGGCGCCGGGCACTTTTTCGAGTCCCCGTGGCCTTCTTCGTGGCCTTCTTCTCCGGCACCACATGGGGTGCCGGAACCAGCAGCTTCGCCAAGCGGGCATCGGCTGGGTCTTCGGGGAAAGGAGCCGGACAGTCGATCTGTCCGGACTTCCCCTGCCAATCCTGTCAAAGGTAAGGGAGCTTAGATCCTGCATAGAGTTAAACTATGAAAAACTAATAGCCTGTAAAAGGTACAAACAACTTACCGCGCTAGCATGACGCTGCGCGCTGAATCCGCGATCCTCGGTAGCGGATGTGGGAGCCTCGGCGCCCTTGAAAAGCACCTTCCAGGCATCTTCGTACGTCATGTCGAAGAGCCTGCTCAGAGTTCGGTGCTGCGCCGGGTTGAACTCCCACAGATTGAAGGCCCGTTGTTGACACGGGAGCATCCGGCGGATGAGCATAACCTGGACTATGTTGACAAGCTTGAGCTGCTTGTTCACCAGGGTTTGGATGCATGTTTGCAATCCAGTCACCTCTCCTTTGCTGCCCCACGACAGGCCCGTCTCTTTTCAGGACATGAGCCGCGTTGGGGGTCCGGACCGGAACTCGGGGGCTGCGACCCACTCAGGGTCGCATGGCTCGGTGATGTAAAACCACCCCGATTGCCACCCCTTCAGGGTCTCCACAAAGGAGCCCTCGAGCCATAAGACGTTGGGCATCTTGCCCACCATGGCGCCTCCGCACTCCACCTGGTTGCCGCGCACCACCTTCGGCTTGACATTGAAAGTCTTGAGCCATAGACCGAAATGGGGGTGGATGCGGAGGAAAGCCTCGCACACGACGATAAAGGCCGAGATGTTGAGGATGAAGTTCGGGGCCAGATCATGGAAATCCAGGCCGTAGTAGAACATGAGTCCCCGGACGAATGGGTGGATAGGAAAGCCCAGTCCACGGAGGAAGTGGGGAAGGAACACTACCCTCTCATGGGGCCTTGGGGTGGGGAGGAGCTGCCCCTCTTCTGGAAGCCGGTACGCGATGTCGTTAGACAAGTACCCGGCCTTCCTCAGTTTTTTTATGTGTCCCTCCGTGACGGAGGAGACCATCCACTTGCCTCCCGCTCCGGACATGGCTGGAGAAGTTTGAGGTGGGGAGTGCGGACTTGGGCGCTGGAGCTCGAGTGCGCGAAAATGATAGGCAAAGGAGGAAGAAGGCGTAGGTGAAAAGGTGGATCCTTATCCCCTTATATGGGTGGACGCAACTACGTGTCCCCACCAGCCTGGTAAAACTCGCTTATCTCCAAGTGCCGTAATCAATGGCGCAGTTGGGTTACCCACACCCATATTGATGAGAATCCCGGAATAAGGGGACACGATCTCTGCTTCGACGAGACGTGTCAAGGAAACCGCCTCGCATGACACGCTGAGGTGGGACAATAAAACGATTCGAATAAAGGCTTGCCCGTGGTGCGATGTCACACTACGGAATACGTCAGCAGATTAGATTTGTGTAAATATTATTCTCTCTATGGCAATATGTGGAAACTTATTTTGCAGAGCCGGACACTATCTTTGTGTTCAAAATCTTCTGTGAAGTACTTGGAGGAGGAACCCGCCTTGCAATGCCGAAGACAATCTGCGCGCCGGACTCGTTGTCATTGAAGCCTGGTTCAGGGGCTACTGAGGGAGTCCTGGATTAGGGGGTGTCCGGATGGCCGGACTATACCTTCAGCCGGACTCCTGGACTATGAAGATACAAGATTGAAGACTTCGTCCTGTGTCCGGGAGGGACTTTCCTTGGCGTGGAAGGCAAGCTTGGCGATACGGATATGTGGATCTCCTACCATTGTAACCGACTTTGTGTAACCCTAACCCTCTCCGGTGTCTATATAAACCGGAGGGTTTTAGTCCGTAGGATAACATACAGAACAACAATCATACCATAGGCTAGCTTCTAGGGTTTAGCCTCTCCGATCTCGTGGTAGATCTACTCTTGTACTACCCATATCATCAATATTAATCAAGCAGGACGTAGGGTTTTACCTCCATCAAGAGGGCCCGAACCTGGGTAAAACTTCGTGTCCCTTGCCTCATGTTACCATCCAGCCTAGACGCACAGTTCGGGACCCCCTACCCGAGATCCGCCGGTTTTGACACCGACATTAGCCCTGCTGGGGAGCTGCAGCGCAAGCAACTGAGCAAGATGATGATACTACGCTTGTTCAACACTTATATCTTCCTCACTCTGAAAGATAAACAAGCAGACAGATGATAGGTTTTGCACATAAAAGTATCAGTGCTGACAATTCATCACATTTCTTACTGACGAATAAAGTGACACAGTTTAAATTTGCATTAACACAATATGGTATTGTTCAGGTCAAGACATGGAAGGAAATGACACTGTGAAGGAGTTGGCAGCTTCACGACACCACTGGATTACAGATCAAGAACTCATAAGTATTAATGGTTAGTGTGCTGTCAATTTATACCATTTCAGATTGGCAAATAAAGAGACGGTTTAAATAATAGTAGAATGATTGACATTTTTCATAGTTAAGACATTGCAGAATATGACATTGTGCTGTAGTGGGTAGGTTCACCACACCACTGGATTACAGATGAAGAACAGAAGCATACATGCAGTGCAAAAGAAGATCACTTGCTCTGTATAGTTTAATTTACATGGTATGAAAAAGGAACTTGGTTGTACAACTGAAAACTTAAATTTAGAAAGGACACACTTTTGTTTATGAACTACATATAATAAACTTTAAACAAGCAATTTGATGCAAACACCAAAAATAAACAGCTGTTGTAGTCATGCCTAACCAAATATATACAACAAAGTTTGAAGGCTTTAGATGGATAAACTTACATTATTGGTGAAGACAGGATCTATAAAGGCCTTGTCCATGCTGATGGGGGGGCAATTCAAGAAGTTTACCACAGAATCTTCTTCAAAAGCATTGCCTTTATTCTACATTTTGTTAAGAGTAAATATAGATGTGATAATATACGAAAAAATAGAGAATATTTAAGATAAGATGAAGAGTGATGCTACATAACCAAGTAGCTATAAATGTAAGTGCAGCGATACAGGCAAAAGGTACAGCCAAGAGCAATGCACAGCTAAACTTCTTCAGTACCAACCTTATGGTAAGACTAAATATAGATCTGATGTGTAGAAAATGGAGGGCAAGGGAAAATAAGCTGCAAAGTGATGGTACATGAACAACTACCTGTCATTATAAGTACACTGACAAAGGACAGCATGTACTTACAAGAACAAGCAGAGCTAAAAAAACATTGGCATTGGATATATTCTACACTAATGTAACCATTCATACAGATCAGATAATTTGGAGCGAACAATTGATAAGCAAGCTATCATGCATATGCTGTCACATAATGAACCAGGTATGTATGCAAGTACAGTGATACAGGACAACAGGTACTAACAAGAGCAAAGCAGCGGACAGCATATTTGCGATATCCTGTCGTTCTTGTCAAACCAGAATTCTTCTTCGAGCAGATTTCCTGTAAAAAAGATCCGTAAGGCACATGCGGAAAAGTAGAAGTTCAAATTGTCATGTGATTTCATAGACAGTACCTCATCCTGGGAACGAGACCAGTGCATAACAAGGTTTTTCCATTCAGTGTCTTCTAAATTTAGCATAGAAGACTTCACCGGAAATTCGTTTATAGACTTGCCATCAAAGTGTGATTACCTCAGGTAACACCGATACTGCTGCAATGCTTCCTTAAAAAGCACAAGCAAGCTTTGCTCGTCATGACTATCCAGATTGACCCTTGCCTAGTTACAACAATATAATGTAAATCATTGATGTGTTCAATCAGCATAAAACAGGAAAATAATAACCATGAATAATAGCACTTACACGTAAGTTGGACAGGAAGATGTGAAAATGGTGTTTGTCTTCACAATAATCTTCCCATGATGGGAATATATGCACGTAGTCCCTAACAACATTGAAAGCATTGTCTTTAAAACTGGGAATAAATGGAATGGGGTTCCAATCTGCAGGAATTGGCCGTATCTGTAGTTGGGATGGGTCTTCGGCCGGTGGACTTGCTGTACTTTTTGCTGGAGTGGGATTTTTCTGTGGTACAGTTGGTGCTATGGCAAATGAAATCGGTATACCTTTTGCTGGAGTGCAGGTCCTATGTGGTGGGGCTAGTGGTGTGGCCAGTGAAGTATGGGTACAGTCTGCTGGAGTCGGTCCTACGTTTTGTGTCACTGGTTGTACAACCAATATAAGTGGGGTGCTGTCTGATTTCTCTGGCACCACCACGTTTTTCAAGGACTTTGCTGGTACTTCTTCAGGTTCGGCAATCACCCTCTTCCTTTTTGATGTCTGATGCACAAGAACAGCATTTGAGTGGAAAAACATGGTATGATGACATATGGAATATGTATTGATAATGGATGGTCATGGCATCTCGACATATATGATGAGTAAACTAAGCACATGGCGGTGCAACAAAGTAGAAGAAATGCAAGACAACATATGCAAGATACGCGCAATCAATAAAACCTTGCCAAATTAGAACAGGCACCTTGATGGGTGAACAGGACAGGCCATCTGCCTTTGACTCCTTGAGGTTAGAATAGTCATTAGGATGATATTCTGAACAAGAATCAACAGGTGGGGAGCGTACGAGTTTCATTGCTTCCAGAATAGCAATCAATGCTTGCTGCCAATTTTGTAAGTCATTGCAGTGTTCCACAATATTCTTATGATGCGCGGATTCTGATATTCACTGTAATTGCGTATAATATCTGAGAACCATGAAAACATAAATAGTTGTGAGATTATCTTTGTAATGCAGATGATATTCTAATATAGGGGCGCCCCTGTAAACACTTGTGTGCTATCACTGGATTCTGATGAGAGAGCTCATGTGTGCTGTAATATGGTGCGTGCATTTATATAATCTGGCACAAGTACACAAAAAATAGGCTCCAGAAGTAAGGATAGCTGGCATATGATAGGTTCATAATATACTGTATAGAGAGTTTATTGCCAAACCATGATAACAAGAGCACACAGCAACTAGGCAGATCATAGTGTACATAACAGGGGTACACCATAACTAGGATATATAAATCGGGAAAGTGGAACTGGCTGGAAATTACGGTGTTGTATTGCTGCTAGTAATTGAAAGCCTATCGATCACGTACAGGCCAGCTCTATCAGCTGTTGACTGCAGATGTCCCTGCTCCCCTTCCTGACAAGGAACATACTGTGCTTCCCATACAGAACACTGCACGGGCCGCTGGACGAACCACCGGCCCCACCGCCTGTGTTCCTCCGCCACCCCCACCCCCGCCCCCACCGCCTATGTTCCTCCGCCACCCCCACCC
>NC_041390.1:101644254-101667435 GCF_002162155.2 Triticum dicoccoides
CACCGTCCCCACCCGAGCCCCTTCGATCGCACCGGCGAACTCCGGCGAGCTCTGAAAAATCGACTGACCCAATTTTGAAATTTAGTCTACTGTGATTTAACTACTGTGGAATATAAAAGGGGAAAACCATAAGCATTGTGAGTATGGTGTTGTGCGTGCCATGGCGGATCTGAAGGTGCAAACCGGACAAAGGCAACTTCGCAACCAAGACAAGAAATCAGAGTAAAGCAGTGGCGATCTATTTTCTTGCTGCGATAAATAAGTTGAGCAGATACGAAAGAGTACCGCCTCTGGTGCAGCGTCGTGTACGCATCTGCTGAGAATTTGACGGTGCTGCGGTAGCGATGGCTGTCGATGGCGTGGAAGTAGATCTAGGAGGGTAGACGGTGGCGGTGGGGCGCGGTGGACGAGACGGTCGTAGGAGCGGCACCGGCAAGGTGGATGACGGCGGGGATGAAGCGAGAGGACGGGATGCAAGGATTCCGGTCCGAAGCCGTGGATGAGAGAGGTCGATCTCTTGTAATGGACGGCGACGTCGGGGTATCAGCTCCGGCATGGTGGAGGAGAACGACGGTGGATGGGGTGGCGGACGGCGGCAGATGGAGGAGGGTGGGGTGGAGAGGGTGTTTTGGCGCCCACGGAGTACGAATGGGGAAAAGGGGGTAGAGAGGAAGGGGGGAACCATCTATTCAGGGCGCGCTTGTCTCAAATGCGAGGGAATTTACAAACTTAGCCCCCGTTTCAAATTTCTACTACATCACAGCAACACTAGTCGGTTGGGGATAGGACGGTAATCTCGCATACACCGAATATTTGCCGACGAGAGTTTGTTTTTGGCGCCCACCATGTATGAATATGAATCGGGGAGGGAGTTGATTTCGACCGAGGACACACTGTGTTTTGGCGCCCACCGTGTATGAATCCGGGTGAGAGGCGGTTACATTACATTTGGGTGAAATTACAAACCTACCCCTATAGAAACCTATAGAAATCCAGCATATAGGCTTTGCGTGGCAGGGATAGACAGTAGTGATTTCCATCTCGCAGATTTTGGTTTCGGGCGGTTACTGCGACTTTCCCCGCTTCGTTCAAATTTTGCAGAGTGCGCGTTTACCGTGCCAACTCAATTCGAATCCCGTTTGTATTCTATTTTTTTCGGGCGGGATCCATTTTCAATTTGGATTACATTCTATATACATCATTTTTTATATATACTTTCAAAAGCACAACAAAGAATTATGCTCCTTTATATGTATAATATGATTTACAAATACAACGATCTCGAAATCTTAAGGTTGAATTCGAAAATTTTTAACCAAATTATGTTCTACTAAAATGTATGAATCAGTAATATCTACATATTAAATAACATAGATGTGTGTGAATTCATATGAGTATGCATGTTTGATAGATCAATTTTGATTCGAGTATGGATTACATGTATCATCATCTCGAATTCAAATATTTGAATCCCTTTTTTGTTCACTCCTTTCATGCCCATCTCTCTCGCATGCATGCTCCTTCAGGTAGCTATCACTCTCTTTTCTCCAGCTCACCCGCACGCTCACTTCATATTGCTCCTATCCTCGCAAACATGGTCTCTCGACGTCTCCCTTGAGATGTGTCACACTCTCCCTATCATTATAAATTACACGGTTTTCATTATCTCTCACGTCTCTACTATTATCTAGTATCACTCGGTACCTAAGCTTTCTTTTTCACCGCCAAACACACAGTCTCCACTCGTCTTTCACTTTGTCTTTCTCTCTATAGGATTCTCTCACACATCCTATATGTCCCTACATATGACTCATACCACTAAAATTACTCTCTCTATCTCTCCTGTAGACACAACATTTGTTGCGGTCTCCTTTTCATCCCCATCCCAGACTGACATTATTCATTTGTTTACCGATCAGACAACCCCGACTACCGTCTCCTCTCTCTCACACAGACACACACGCACAACTCCTGCTTCCACTCCCCTTCCCGACTACCGTCTCTCTCTCACACACACACACACAAAACTCTCGCTTTCGTACCCCGACTCGTATTTCTCTCACAAACATTTATCGACTAGCTAGCCTCTAGATAGGTTTATACACCCGCACACTCGTGCTTCCACCATCGCATACATGTCTCTCTCCCGCTCCTTGTATCTATGTAGATTTTTCTTCCCTTCTTGAGACACGCCCTCTCGATCGTGTACACACACACTATCGCCTCATTTTAAGCTGATACCTATCGCACACACACTCCTTGTGTATTTGTCACACATGCACTCCGTTCTCCTCCACTCGCCCTCTCTCTCACACACACATGGGCTTTTGCAACAACTAGCAAGATGCCCATGCGTTGCACGGAACATCAAGATGCATTTGTATGAGTAGTTATCTTGTGGGGGAAAAGGATGAACGAGGGAAGGCCTTATTTGCAAATGTGGAGAGGGGTGTGGGTATCATTTTGCAAAATTGCCATAGTTTCCTTCCTATCCATCAGATATAGATCGGACGGCCTATATTGCAGGATGGCAGGCACACGATCATCACCGACAATGCTTATTATAAGAGTAGGGATAGAAAATAGAGTTGGTGATGATGGTGGGCCTGCCATCCTGCAATGTAGGCCGTCTGATTTATATCTGATGGATAGGAAGGAAAATATGGCAATTTACCCGCACTCTTCACCACATTTGCAGATAAGGCCTTCCCTCGTTCATCCTTTTCTCCCACAAGATCTTGATGTTCCGTGCAACGCACGGGCATCTTGCTAGTAAGAGTAGAAATTAGACATATACCACTTCTCAAATCTTGAAACCAACAACATTCCTCCCTTATCTCATCAAAACCGCCAAAGGAATATATTTTGAGTGAAACATAACATATTTTTAGTGATATACGTATTTCAAAGCTAGACATTTTTTCTATCAAATCGGTGAATATGTATTAATCCAGTGGCGGAGACAGGCCTGGGGTAGCTAGGGTTATAGCCCCAGGCCTAGAAACAACTTCCTTTATAATTTCTTCATGCAAAGCATAGAAAATCATAGAAGTTTATCACTCAACATAGCACAGCCCTAGGCGTAGTCTGCATCTAGCTCCGCCACTGTATTAATCTACTTTGATCGTGTGGCAACACATTGGCACATTGCTAGTAGTTATTATAATTTTTTGGACACCAGACAAACGGTGGAGTATGTATACGAAGAGAAGAGGCGCACGCACGCAGTCGGCCTCTCGCTGTCTCGCACACATGAGTGTTACATAAAGGCGACATTAACAAATAAACCCTAAAACCCTAGGGGCACGATTGCTGCATTCGCGGGTACCGGGTACGTGGTGGAGCACCTTTGTAGGAATAGTAAGCTCGCATGATAATTTGATCCGTAGGAGTTGATGGTCGGGACCATAGGTGAACGACTTGGAGCGCAGTGGCTCGCCAGTTGCCACAGATCGAGTAACCACATTTAAAATATCGTTTTTTAGCGGGGTTAAGAGTTCCGATTTTCAATGGCGCGTTATAAGTAGTAAGTAGTTTTTAGAACGATTGGTATGGAGCGAAAATGGAATTCATAGTACTACGTACCTCCTTGGCGTATGGTTGTATGGTTTGTTTGTTTTTTGCGATGGAGGCTGTATGGGTTTATGTTGCGAGATGTTGAACCTGGTAGTTCTAGCGCAAATACTATCGTTTAGATTTAGATGCTGGTTTTCTTTAATGAAAATCGGAAGGGGAAACCCTTCTTCGATTAAAAAAACTACTACCTCCATTCTGCTTTACTAGTCCCCATCGTACTTTGGGTCAAAATTTGTCCACGAACTTTACTTGTAAAATGTGAATGGAAAACGAGATTTTTGTTATACCCAAACAAAAAAGGACTGGAGGGAGTGATTTCTTTGACACGGACGCGACCTCTCATAGCGCAGGCATTGAACTGGCGCGCCAGCCAAGAGGGCCGCACTCGCTGCAGGCCTGGCTAAGCATGCCTCCTCGCCGCGTGCAACCAGCTTAAGACTGCCCCGCCTGCCTTCATTGAATCCACGCGTGTGCCGGCAACACGTCCTTCTGCGAGCCGGCAGGCATTTTAGAACACAAAAAATGACTAAAATATAATTAATTTACGCATGGTCTTGACTTGTTGTGCTCGCACTGGTAGCAGGAACTAGTAGAGGATTTTTTACATTTATAACTCTCCTCACATTTTTTTGACTTTGAAGTGAATCATGGTTGTGGACATTATGTATGAATGTGCAGATATCTGTGAACATGAGTTTGATGTGGAAGTTGAACTTGGAATGTCGGGCTTGCGCGTGAACTATACCATGTCCAATGCTTCATCTGTTATTGTTTGGAAAGTAATTGCTGTTATTACATGACCCGAAAAAAAACATTTTGTGCCACATCAGTAGATGCACGGACATCACAACAGGCATGCTGACTGGATAAACATTTGAACCTAGCTATTATGAAGGAAATTTTGTATTGACAACAGTTTTAGATAGCAGGAGACGCCTAGCCCGCTCTGCCTCTGCTAGCTTATTTCTGGCTTCTTCCATCTCTTCTTTGGCTTGGGTGAAGAGAGCATCTGATTGCTCTTTTCGCTTCTTCAAGAACTCAGCTACATTCTCAAGGGCTGCTGCACGCTTTCTTTCAGCCTTTACTAATGCCACGAAGACACGAACAGCTGACGACTCCACCTGGCTTGTGTGTAATCCAACATCATCTTGGAATTTGCACCTTGTGTCTAATCCAACATCATTAGGGAACTGGCACCTTCTGTGTAATCCAGCCTCATTTTGGAAACATGATCTCGAGGTTGACCATACTTCCCTCCTCGCAGGAACTGCATCCTGACATGAAGTTACTTCTTTTTTAGATCAATACTCAGAGCAACCTAGATTCATTTAGTAGAAGCCAGATAAACAGAACTCGGAGAAGTGAATTCAAAAGGAAAAAATAAATAAAAACAGACTACAAGTTGAGAACACCCACTTCTACATCAAGCTAAAAACGAAAGCATTAGGACAATTAAGACTCTTCTTATTACACATCGAAGAACATCATGCTTAAGAGAAACAGAAACTACAACATATACACACCGAAGAACACGAGGCTAGACGAAAGTAATTGAAAGGGTGTTACTTACCAAAGCTCGTTTTACAGGTTCGATGCAACTCCTCTTTAACTTGCCACGCTCCTTGAAGATGTCCCGAATATCCCGTGTTTGGTCTTCATTGCTCCTCTGCATGTTCGCACTCGTGGTTTTAAAATCTCAACATGGCAAGAAAAATATACTACTAGTAATACTCGCGCATCTTGTGGGCAACATTAAAGCACTCGTCCGCCATGTTAGAGCATCTCCAACAAGATAAACTACTCATACAAATGCATCTTGATGCGTGCAACGCATGGGCATTTCGCTAGTTCTAAAAACCTTTCCATCATTTGCCACACTACTGGTTGCAGATGAAAAACCTACCCAAGCACAGCGCGATACAGGAGCGACGCACAATTACAAGCTGATATTCTATTTGACAATGGAGGCTATAACCAATTACTTTTACAGGAACAATAGCACCCATGAAATTTGAAGGGTAGGTATGAACAAAATTGGAACTGCACATGTACTGCTAAGTGATTCAATACACACATTACCAATCGAGGAGGAGAACGATGGTCGCGGCGGCCTCTCTGAGTCATGGTCGGCAAGGGGAGTCAGTTCATTGTCCACGACGGTGGTACTTCTGCGCTTGGCGTTGGCTTCCAGGAAGATAGATCCGAGACCATGGACAACGATGCCGGGGAAGAGGCTCCGTGTACAACGACGATGGTGGACCGGCTCCAGTGCGGCGTACGAGGTCATCGATGAGGCAGATGCGCTGCGGTGGACGAGTGTGCCGATGTAAAGGGGAGGAGCACGAAGGCTGCGGTGCCGTGGAGAAGTCTATTTTGCGGTGGGGATAGAAATTGGGGAGTATTCAGGTGTACTACTCTGGGTGCCGGGGTGGGGTTGGCTGGGTAGGATGAACCTGAAGTTACGAAAACAGCCCCCTACCAAGCGTCATCCGTAGGCCTGTTCCGAAGGCTATGATGGTAACTTCCCACTGCTCGAATCAGGGTCGCGGGAGATTTCCCCGCCGACCTCACAATTTTGTGACACTGGACTCCTCGTGTGGCTTGTTGAGTGATTCGGCTAAGCAACTAGCGAGTAGTAGTAGTAAACTCTGCATATTAGGTTTGAGCGAAGTCAAACTTCCTAAAGTTTGACCAAGTTTATAGAAAAATATGAACATTTACCATAACAAATATGTATGATGTGAAAGTACATTCAATAATGAATCTAATGGTATTTATTTGTTATTGTATATGTTAATATTTTTGTTATAAGCTTTCTGAGAGTTTACAAAACTTGACTTTGACCAATGCTAATACGCGGACTTAAATAAAAACGGAGGGAGTACACATTTGTTTTCTTAGTTTGTAGTGAACTAATCATTTGTTGAAATTGTGAAATAAATATATTAGGCTATTGACTTCGAATGTAATGGTCTATACAATTCAATAGTTACAATCATTGTCGAATCCCAAGATGTATACAAGGTCTATACTACTTCACAACATGCTCAAACTCACATAATCCCAGTCAAATGAGAATCTAAATGCATTTCATAGTAATTACTTTGTAGCATGCAACAAGAACAACCATAACTCTACATCATCCATTATAGAAGCAACATTTTGACATATCCCAATGTGTGAATGAAACGTGCAGAGAGAGCTTTTGAAGATGGAGCACATAGGGCGGGAAAGATTGTATGTATGTGGACGAGAGAGTAGGAGACAAACCTAACGAGACAGAGAGAGAGAGAGAGAGAGAGAGAGAGGAAGAAGTCAGGTTTGTGAGAAAGATGCATACATGTAATATACATGAGATGCGTGTGCATCTGGATTCTATATACGTGGAAGGAGAAGAGACAACATGTTTGATGAGAGAGCAGGAAAAACATGGACAATAGGGAAAGGATCTCGTGGGTTGAGGGATTGACAATTTTGTGCGGGGGAGAGAGGGATTGGTAATTTTGTGCAAGAGAGAGAGGGTGGGGGGAGGAGTCAGTCAGCCGACATCACCCTGCTTCCAAATGACCCCGCATTCTCTAGCGCGGTGTGGTCACCGTCTTCGATCTGCTCATTTCCCTCTTTGAAGATTGAGGTGTTGTGCATGTTGGGGTGCAAAGAAGCACAAGCGAGAGTGGTCGCCATATAACCTTGGATGGGGATGAATTGTGTGCTCGGGGGAGTGTGTGTGTGTGTGTGTGTGTTGTGCTGCGTGTGTCTCTATGTGTGTGTGTTGTGCTGCGTGTGTCTCTCTGTGTGTGTGTCAGATATTGAGAGAAAACAAACCTAAGGAGAGAAATGGGTATTCACGAAGAGATTGTGCGGGCCTTGAGGTGGGCAGGGGCCGGGTGAGGGTGTCAAAATGTGCGCGTTGATGCATGTGTTGCATGCGACCGTGCGAGAGATGGACGAATCGAGAGAGATGGTTGTTGTGTTACGGATGCTCCTCTCTCTGTCTCTCTCTCTCCCTCTCTCTATCTCTCTCTCACACACACAAGTAAACTAGAAGACCGTTCTCTCATGTATACACAATGTATCGGCATCTGTCTATGTCTCACTCATGCACGATCATTTGCACATTCATACCTCTCTATGTCTGTATCACACGCACACCGTCTCCACATTTCCCTTCCACCACAACACACATATAGACACATACACACGTTCTCTATCAGTCACACACATAAAATCAGTATTAAAAAAAACTAGGGCGCACCTAAAATGTCCAAATCCAAATAAACACGAACTGGAGCTAAATTCAAATATATGGAAATATTGCAGCGTCAAGAACTTTCACAGGAAAAAAGTTGAGTAATATTCGAGGATTGTTTTCACACACACAAAAAGGTTCGGTGGATGTCCTTCGAGCGCGACACGGTGACGCACCGTTCGGTCGACCGCGCGGCCGCGGTTCACGCGCTTGCACATGATTCTGTATCGTGGCCGTGGTACTAAGGCTGGTCACAATGGGCAAGAACATAAACTAGTAACTAATAAAAGCGTTGCCTAAGTCTAATGTTTACGTGTACTAGTAAGGTTTTCTTTTAAGTTTGACCAACCTTATATATAAAACTAAAGTAAGCTCCCACACGCGCACTCATCAATATGCCGCCGCTGTTGCGCATGCCGGCGCCCGCCTGCTCCGGCCAACAATTTCTCGCCCATCACCGCCATGTCGCCGCATTCCCTGTGCCATGAAGCCGAAGGCTCGCCCGCTCATGTCGTCTGCAGTCCCTCCTCGCGATGCCGCCGCGCTGCCAAGCACACGAGCAACTGGTGGAGCCGCGTCTATGCACGCAGCGTACGAAGAGGAGGACGAGCGCGTGCTCTAGCACGCCGGCGAGGAGGAACTAGCGTGTCATTGTTGTCTTCGCCCGCGCGGAGGAGGCACGCATGGTGGCTGTCGCAGCGGAAGCTGGTTGCGCGCGCGTCGAGCTTGCAAACCGGGTGCGGACGCGGAATCTACCTTCTAGACCTTGAATGCCACGTGGATCCTGCAATCTGAAGGAGCAATTTGGGTCAGTCGACTCATGTGAGCCGTTTGATGCAACATGGATGGCTAGAAGGGCTTCTTCCACCTCTTATGCCGTCTTCTTCCTTCGCTCCGTCGAACTTCTTTCACAAATCGACTGACCCAAATTATACTACTAGTACGAACGTATTAAGTACAGTAGGAACACGAAGATACGAGTAGTAGTACCAACTGCAAGAAGAACAGTAGAAAGACATAGTACTAGTACTACTGTACGTACTAAAGAGTTCAAATAACGAGAAAGAACATAAACATAGTTCTGCTGGGGCCTCAACACAACACACCCTTGAAACTAAACTAATAAGCAACTAGTCCGCTTGACACTGCAGTAGAACCAGCATGAGTGACGGCACTGCCACCTATTTGGAGTCCGAGTCCACGTCCTCGACTTCGTCCTCGTCCCTCTTCCTCTTCCTCTTCCTCTTCGCTGACGCTTCACATACACTGGGCTCTGCTTCTTCATCCAACCCTTGTAGATATTTAAACAAAGGTAGGCATCCATTGCTGCGTACAGGATGTGATCTTCATCTAATGTCTTCGACTCCCATGCATGATGAAACTCGTGATGAGGTTTCTTCAGTTTAGCGTACGAAGGATCAATCATGGCTGCTGCCAGGGTCAGCATTGAAGGTTGAGAGGAGGACACCAGGCTTGCCTTCTAGAGATCGAAGGGCTGGCCTACAACGAGACCTATCCGACGCAGGACATCACTGTCGTTCTTAAAGCCTACAGTAACGAATTTCACTCTTTTGTCCTTGAGGAAGTTCTTAAAATCCTGGCACTCAACGTTGGCATGGCATATGTGGTAGACCAAGCAAACGTTATGTACGCAAACCTGGATCATGGCAGGCTTCTTCCTCTCTTCGTCCTTTAGATCCTTCTCTCGTCCCAAGACTGTGGTGTACTCAACATCTAGCTTAGCGACCCACTCATCCATTGAACTGTTGAACATGCGTAGGAAGCGAGCAAGCCATGCTTTCACCGTCTCGGATCCACGTGTGTAGATGACGATGAACTGATCGCCGGTGATGGCTCTAACCTGGTACTTAGCGGCGACCATGGAGATTTGGGAGGCCATGGATTTTGGAGGAGGGTTAGGAGAAGTTGAACTGTTGTACCCCGCAAAAAAAAACTGGGAGCAAACTAATGTGAAAGGACGGGATGACTGGGAGCGAACTGTTGTAAGGTAGAAGACGGGGACGAGTAGGGCATGCGAACGGCATGGGGTTGCTGGCTTGCCCGGTGGATAAAAGGCTGCAAGCCCCCAAAGAGTTCTCGAGAACTATGTAGGACCCACTAGATGTCATGTCTACTAGACCCATATCGTAGGCCTGACGGTATAGCTTTTGCCTGTTCGCATGCCATGTCGGCGCGTGGATGTAACTTCACTTAATTCCGTCAAACGTCGCGCCTCCCACGACTTTCGCCTCCCTCGCGCGGTCGCACCCTTTGAGACTTCGACCGGCTATAAATGAGCAATTTTTTTGCCTTTTTTTAGACAAGCAATTTTTTTGCCTACTCCGCATGCATGATACTCCATCTGGTCCTTTTTACTCCCGTCAACCGTTTGCAAAGTGTTTGACCAAATTTATACTTTTTTTGAACACCACCTTATATTAATTAACCAGCCACACCAGTACACTCATTCGATACAATATTCACCACACAGGGCGGTACGTTATTTACAAGAATACCATCTAATCTATTGTCAAAGCTATACTTAGCGATTAAGTGTGCCACCTTATTGGCCGAACGGCTAATCTTTGACAATTGAAGATTGTTGATCAACTTCGAGATGCTCAACACTTTCATCTTCAGGTCACGCATAGCAGACCTGTCAACGCTTTGACATGCATCAATGAAATACCACGACCAAATTTATACTAAAAATATCAATATCTACAATACTCCCAAAACACTTAGGCGCGATTGAGGGAGTCCTGGATTAGGGGGTGTCCGGATAGCCGGACTATACCTTCGGTCGGATTCCTGGACTATGAAGATACAAGATTGAAGACTTCTTCCCGTGTCCGGAAGGGACTTTCCTTGGCGTGGAAGGCAAGCTTGGCGATATGGATATGTAGATCTCCTACCATTGTAACCGACTCTGTGTAACCCTAGCCCTCTCCGGTGTCTATATAAACCGGAGGGTTTTAGTCCGTAGGACGAACAACAATCATACCATAGGCTAGCTTCTAGGGTTTAGCCTCTTTGATCTCGTGGTAGATCTACTCTTGTACTACCCATATCATCAATATCAATCAAGCAGGACGTAGGGTTTTACCTCCATCAAGAGGGCCCGAACCTGGGTAAAACATTGTGTCCCCTGCCTCCTGTTACCATCCGCCTAGACGAACAGCTCGGGACCCCATACCCGAGATCCGCCGGTTTTGACACCGACATTGGTGCTTTCATTGAGAGTTCCTCTGTGTCATCACTTTTAGGCCCGATGGCTTCTCCGATCATCAACAGCGATGCGATCCAGGGCGAGACTTTTCCCCCCGGACAGATCTTCGTATTCGGTGGCTTTGCACTGCGGGCCAATTCGCTTGGTCATCTGGAGCAGATCGAAAGCTACGCCCGTGGCCATCAGGTCAGATTTGGAAATTTGAACTACACGGCCGACATTTGCGGAGACTTGATCTTCGACGGATTCGAGCCACAGCCGAGCGCGCCGCATTGTCACGATGGGCATGATCTAGCTCTGCCGCCGAACAGTGCCCTGGAGGCCGCATCTATGTCCGCTCCGACCCCTAGCTCGGAGCCGATCACACCAATCGAGGATGGGTGGTTAGACACCCCCTCGGGGGCTGCAATCTCTACGGCGATCAAGCCGAACACCAGCCTTGTCCTCTGCAAAGCCCGTAACTCCAAGGTGCCGGACTCCTCTCCGGACTCCGAGCCCTCCGCGCCCCTACCGATCGAATCCGATTGGGCGTTGATCATGGAGTTCATCGCCGCAGACATCTTTCAGCACTCGCCCTTCGGCGACATTCTGAATTCACTCAGGTCTCTCTCTTTGTCAGGAGAGCCCTGGCCGGACTATGACCTACAGGATTGGGATGTGGACGACGAAGAAATTCGATGCCCACCCACCACCCACTTCGTAGCCACTGTCGGTAATTTAAACGACGTGCTCAACTTCGACTCCGAAGACATCAACGGTATGGACGACGATGTAGGAGATGAACATGAACCAACGCCTATAAGGCACTAGACAGCCACCTCATCTCATGATGTATATGTGGTGGACACACCCAAAGGAAGCGACAACGAGGAACACAGGGATGCAACGAGGGATCGTTCACTCGAAAAGCAATCAAAGCGGCGACGTAAGCGCCGCTCCAAACCCTGCCTCGACAGAGACAGAAGCCATACAGACCCATCCATAGAGCAGGACGAGCCGGCGGACGGCGAACATGCCTTCAAGCAAGCGTCCGAATAGGGCAACTTGGACAAACAAACCGAACACCCCGTCCTCGGCGAAAACAACAGTCTGGACGACCTTACGCCGGATAAACTCATGGAGCAGAAGAACCTCCACAAAAGGCTCGTCGCCACTGCGCATAGCCTGAAAAAGCAGAAGCGGAAGCTCAAAACAGTGGAAGATGCACTCAGAATCAGATGGAGCAAAGTATGCAACACCGCAGACAAATATGGCGGCAGTCACCGCACAAAAAGCTATCCAAAGCGAAAGCTACTGCCTGAATTTGACGAGGAGGCCTTAGATCCCCCGCAGTCAAAAATAGGAAAGCCATCCGGTCGGATAGACGACCGCATGGCCAGCATGGAGCGGCAAGTGGCGCCGCACACAAGCCGGCACACGATCCACCAAAGGATCCGCATCAAAAAGACGGCCCAGCCAGATCTATCTACGGGCCAAGAAAGCAAGCTCTAGTAAGCAATGCAACACAACAAATATCCGAACATCACGGCACACCCAAATACAGGGGTGCCGCACACCCCCTATGTTTCACCGATGAGGTGCTGGACCATGAATTTCCAGCGGGATTCAAGCCCGTAAACATAGAGGCGTATGACGGAACAACAGACCCTGGGGTCTGGATCGAGGATTATATCCTCCACATACACATGGCCAGAGGAGATGACCTCCATGCCATAAAATACTTACCCCTCAAGCTTAAAGGGCCAGCCCGGCATTGGCTCAAAAGCCTTCCCGAAAATACCATTGGAAGTTGGGAAAAGCTTGAGGATGCTTTCCAGGCAAATTTTCAAGGGACCTATGTCCGCCCTCTGGATGCAGACGATCTCAGTCACATAACTCAATAGCCCGGAGAGTCAGCCCGGAAATTCTGGAACAGATTTCTTACTAAAAAGAATCAGATAGTCGACTGTCCGGACGCCAAAGCCCTAGCAGCTTTTAAGCATAACGTTCGAGACGAATGGCTCACTAGACACCTCGGCCAAGAAAAGCCAAGAACAATGGCCGCATTGACAAGCCTCATGACCCGCTTTTGCGCAGGAGAGGACAGCTGGTTGGCAAGATGTAGCACCAGCAACCCAAGTACATCCGAAGTTAGGGATGGAAACTGAAAACCCCGACGCAGCAAGGACCAGCGCCGGAATAAGGGAAACAGCCCAAAGAGCACGGCGGTCAACACCGAATTCAAAAGCTCATGGCAGAATCAGAGAAAGCCGCCCCTCAAGGATAACAGGGACGAGCTATCCAACTTAAACAAAATCTTGGACAAGATATGTCAAATACACAGTATTCCCAGGAAGCCTGCGAACCATACCCACAGAGATTGTTGGGTTCTCAAGCAATCCGGCAAACTCAATGCCGAACACAAGGGGCTCGACACACCAAGTGAGGACGATGACGAACCCCACAAGCAGAGCACCAGGAAACAAAAGGATTTCCCACAAGAAGTCAAAACAGTAAACTTACTTCACATGACGAACAGAATGGCGCCACCAGAGATACGCGCCATACGGCCTATCCCAAAGGAGTCTCGCCAATGGTTGTTAAAACCGATCACCTTCGACCATCAGGATTACTCTAGAAGTATCTGGAACGCAGGCTGGACTGCCTTGGTATTAGATCCAATAGTCGGCGAACTCCACTTTACAAATGTCCTGATGGACGGCGGCAGTGGGCTAAACCTGTTATACCAGGACACAATCCGCAACAGGGGGATAGACCCAACAAAAATTCGCCATAGCAAAACCTCCTTTCAAGGGGTAACGCCAGGCCCGGATGCCCGCTGCATGGGTTCTCTCCGGCTAGAAGTTATGTTTGGCTCCCCCGATAACTTCCATCGCGAACAGCTAACTTTCCACATCGCCACATTCTCAAGTAGCTATCTAGCACTGCTGGGGCGTGAAGCTTTCGCCCGCTTTAACGCAATACCGCATTATGCATCTCTTACGCTTAAGATGCCCGGTCCACGAGGCATCATCTCATTAAAGGGAAATCACTGAGTGTTCCTCCCGCGCAGAAGACAGTGCGGCTGCCTTGACAGCCCCACGATAAAGCGGCTTCACCAGCCAAAGCACCTAAACAGGTCGTCAAGACCACGGACACGGCTAGACGAGTCCAGCATAAACATACAATTGATAAAGGCTTAATAGCCGTATACCCCTGTACTAGGGGCTCCGCGCATATAAAACAAGAGACAATAAAGCTCAATTTTACCCATCTCGATTTATAATTTGTTTATTTAGTATAACTCATGTTTGGCACGATATTTCTTTAACTAAGTTCCTCTCTTTTACAGATGAACACCGTGCTACGCCCGTCCAGGATACGGCACAACGGAGACACAGGCGCAGACGTGCAGCAAGGACCCGTTCCAAGGATTCTTTTCAGATTAAGACCCTGCGTAAACCTTTTTTACTGTCTCGTGTTGATACACATCCCCTGGTTTCTTGGTATAACCAAGGAGGAGGCTGGCGTTTTGGCATGTGGCCACGTCAGAGTTTTGCGCGTACCTGGACACTAGGGGCTTATTACTAAGGGCGTTATCCCGCCCGCCCTCATAAAGACCGAATACCTTAGGGAGTGTTCGGCGTCGCGAGTTTGGCCTTGTATGCATCAGCTCCGAATCATGTCTTTGGTCAAATGTTGGGTTTGCCCGGCTCCTATGTTTTGGTACCTTACGTTCCGCTCTATCGGCTAAGGCGGCACCAGGAGAACTACTGCGATTGTGTCCCGGTTCGGCCAGGCGAGCGCCTCAGTAGAGAAAGCCGAAAACTGACTGTCATGATATAGCGTGAGACTGGTCAACCACTCGATGACTTACCGGAATCTTTAGGATTCCTCCGCATTAAGGAAGGGCCGCTTCCCGGCCAGGCACATACGCGCCCCGAGTTCGGGCGAGCGCAGGCGCCACCAGGGGCTATATAAGTAGCCTCACTGTCAAACTCCTATGGCTAAGTGAAAGTGATAAAGCATCATAGTCTGATTGCCTAGTTCGCTGCGCTATCACCTCCTTTGTAGGACCAAGACGTTGGATCAAGTGTGAAAATGCGCCTTCTGCGAACACCCCCACATTATGTGCGTGGGGGCTGAAGCCGACGACTGCCATCTTTCAGATTATATATACATATATGTTAAATGGCCGCACAGGTGGTATTATAATACTTGCAGGCACAAGTATAAAAAGCTTCTACAATTTATCAAAATATTGTTTTACAATAATATATGCTATTCGAATATAGTATCCTTCGAGCACTGCGTCTCTATTAAACGAGCGCCTTGCAGAACTTCCTGAAAATAGTGCTCGGCAGGTACTCGGCTTCCATCCGAGTCTAGGGATGCAACAGCGGTGGCTTCCATTTCCGCCCAGTATGTCTTGACACGGGCAAGATCCATCCGCGCACCCTCTATGCACGCTGACCTCTTCATCGCATTGATATGCGGCGCCGCACCAAGGAACTGCTGCACCAAGTTGAAATAATTTTTCGGCTCTGGCCTCTCTGGCCACAGATGACTCATGACATACTTCATGGCGAGTCCGGGTAACCTATTTAGCTCGGCCCATACGGCCAAACGATCGGCTAATGACAGCGGACGCTCCGGATTGTGGAACTGCGACCAAAAGAGCTTTTCCACTTCGCGATCTTCTTGATCTCGGAAGTGTTCGGCCGCACCTGCGGCACTCGCTGCCAAATCTAGATAGGTGTCCGCCGTACTCCACATCCGGTCTAACGGAGCATGTTTAGGATCGCAGAACTTCCTCCGCGGCATAAAGGGCTTTCCAGCCGCGATCTCTCCGGCCTGACGCAGCTCCTCCTTCATAGCTCTCATCGCAGAGCGAGCATCCTTGGCATCGGCCACGGCCTTCTCCAGGTCTGTCTGTTCCACCGGATCTTCTTTTTCAAGAAGCTTGCAACGGTCAGTAGCGCTCTTCAACTTCACAGCCATCTCGGCCATTTCCTTCTTGCTTCGGCAGTGAGCAGCCTGTTCGGCTTTTAGCTCTTCAATCGCCTTTTCGGCAGCCGCATCACTTTTTCTGGCTTGTTCCTTGGCTCGGGCAAGTTCCGCCCGAAGATTCTCCATGGCAGCAGCACCATCTCCATCCAGCGCACACATTGTAAGATACTGGCATAAAGCTCCTCTTACCAGGTGCCGCCGGAGTAATTACATACCTTGTGCCTCGTCAAGCCGCTTGTTGACAAGCACGATGTCGGCATCTACCACGTCAAGTTGCCGCTTTAGCTCGGCAAATTCATCAGTCCGGCTAGCCACCCGACACTTCGCCACCTATGTATGAAGGCGGCATATTAAACCTGGGATTATGATCCTCTGCGCGCCGTCACTTTTGACAACGCACAGAGTCTCAGGGGCTACTATCTACACAGGGCACATCTTATTTATGCGCAACTGGCCAAAAAGGGTACATTATTTCACGTACCTCAAAACCTGTCAGTAAACTCCTGACGGCTTCGTGCAATCCGCTCTTCGCGGATGAAATCCTCTCAATCACCATACCCATCAATGCACGGTGCTCCTCTGAGATAGATGCTCGCCCTAGCAGATCCTTCAGCTCCTCCGACCGTGCACCAGACGGTGCCAGACTCGTCCGAGGGCCCTTTTCGAAGGCCGGACGCGGAGGGCTTTGGGGGGCCATAGGACTACCTTCCGGCCCTGCCGGATTTGGAGAAACCCTCCGCGACGATACCTCAGGATCGCCCGCCTTGCAAGGCGGTACGGCAGGGGGAGGCGTTCCGCTCTCCATCATCTCCGGAAGAAGATCCCCCGAAGACGAGCTCTGCTAAGAAGGGCTAAGGTCCGAGCTACAAGGTAAATTTTCGATTACTCTTCTCAGATATAACGCAAGGATTTATATCATTTCTTAAAAAGAAAAACTCCTCTCTACTTACTGCTCGGTGGAGGGCTGATCCCCTTGAGGGCATAATTCGGCCGAAGTATCCCCCGGCGCAGGACCCTCTGACGAAGATTTCTTCCCCCGCTTTGAGGCCATGGTCTCCGGGTCGTCAGAGGCGGTCCTCTTCTTCCCCTGAGGAGAGGAATTTTCGATTCCTCCCTTCCGGACAACCTTCTTCGAGGAGGTTGTAGCTTCCTTGTCCCCTCCCTCGCTTTCCTCCAAAGGCACAACCTCCAACATCCTGACTAGCACGGGATCCGACATGGTCTCGGGGAGGGGGGCCGGACACCTGATTAGCTTTGCTTTCTCTATCCACTCTTGTTTAAAGGACAGCTCTTTTAGGGGCAATTTTATGATAAATATATGGATAGCGAGTCCGGGCACAAGGCTACTTACTTGAGTATCCGGGCGATTGCAGCTCAGACATGTGTCTTCCATAGAATCCAGACACACTACTTGTAGTCCGAAGAACAATTTGTACATCTCCACGGGCGTCATGCCAAGAAAATGTTGGAGAACTCGTGGTCCCTCTGGGTTGAACTCCCATAGGCGGAGGGGGCGACGTTTGCAGGGCAGAACTCGGCGAATTAACATAACCTGCGTCACCACGACCAGACTGATGTCTCTTTCTAGGAGATCTCGGTTGCGGCCCTGCAACAGGGGCACATCCTTTGCCGACCCCCAGTCAAGCCCCTTATTGACCCATGACGCCTGTCGTGGTGGGGGACCCGAGCGAAAAGCAGGCAGCACCACCCACTTGGTGCTCCTGGGAGCTCTGATATAAAACCACTCTCGTTGCCATAAGCTGGACTCCCTTGAAAAGAGCCCTCGGGCCATGGAGCACCAGCATTCTTGCTTATAAAAGCGCCTCCGCACTCCGCGTGCCGTCCCTCGATCAGCTTCGGCTCTACTTTGAAGGTCTTGAGCCATAGTCCGAAGTGAGGAGTAATACAGAGGAAGGCTTCACACACGACGATGAATGAGGAAATATGGAGGATGGACTCCGGAGCTAAGTCGTGAAATTCCAGCCCATAATAGAACATGAGCCCCCTCACGAAGGGATCCGTCGGGAAGCCTAGCCCCCGAAGGAAGTGAGACATGAACACCACACTCTCACCAGGCTTGGGAGTGGGAATGACCTGCCCGTGAGTAGGCAGCCTATGCGAGATTTCGCCGGTCAAGAACCTGGCCTCTCTCAACTTCAGCACGTCCTCCTCCGTGACGGAGGAGGGCATCCATCGGCCTCGAAGGTCGGAACCGGACATTGTCGAAGGTCCGAAGCGCCTGAAATCTGGAGCCTTGGGTGTTGGAACTCGAGGCGAAGGGCGAACTCGTTTGAGATTGAAAGAAAGGAGTAAGGCCTTGGTCTCTTTATAAGAGGTTGAATACCAAGGGCCCTCCCCGTGACCGTTTGGGACTTGCCTTTGATCGAGAAAACATACCAACGGGTACGGTTGGGTTACCCACACCCGTATTGATGAGAATCCTGGAATAAGGGGACACGATCTCTGCTTTGACAAGACGTGCCAAGAAAACCACCTCGCTAAATGCGCTGAGGTGGGACAGTAAAATGATTCGAATAAAGACTTGGCCGTGGTGTGATGTCATGCTACGGAATACGTCAGCAGATTAGATTTGTGTCAATATTATTCTCTCTATGGAAATATGTGGAAACTTATTTTGCAGAGCCGGACACTACCTTTGTGTTCAAAATCTTCTATGAAGTACTTGGAGGAGGAACCCGCCTTGCAATGCTGAAGACAATCTGCGCGCCGGACTCGTCGTCATTGAAGCCTGGTTCAGGGGCTACTGAGGGAGTCCTGGATTAGGGGGTGTCCGGATAGCCGGACTATACCTTCGGCCGGACTCCTGGACTATGAAGATACAAGATTGAAGACTTCGTCCCGTGTCCGGAAGGGACTTTCCTTGGTGTGGAAGGCAAGCTTGGCGATACGGATATGTAGATCTCCTACCATTGTAACCGACTCTATGTAACCCTATCCCTCTCCGGTGTCTATATAAACCGGAGGGTTTTAGTCCGTAGGACGAACAACAATCATACCATAGGCTAGCTTCTAGGGTTTAGCCTCTCTGATCTCGTGGTAGATCTACTCTTGTACTACCCATATCATCAATATCAATCAAACAGGACGTAGGGTCTTACCTCCATCAAGAGGGCCCGAACCTGGGTAAAACATTGCGTCCCCTGCCTCCTATTACCATCCGCCTAGACGCATAGTTCGGGACCCCCTACCCGAGATCCGCCGGTTTTGACACCGACAACGGTGCATTAACTTCTACCTCGTTTCTTGTTTCTTGACATATCAACCAATAGGAGATGTGGGTGTGCATGCTTTTAATGACTTGAGACTACCAAACATGACATGCAGTGGTTAGTTCATTTCATGCAATGCTATTAATTAGCAAATAAACATTAAGATCTCTCGTTTTCCCCTCCTCCTTGGTCACAATGCACAATCTAAGATTACTTGCTCACCTAGACGGAGGGAGTACTGATTATAATGAGTACAAGAACTACGTTTTATAATGAGTGTAAAAGTATTGATTTGACATTGTGAATGTTGACACATTCTGGAATAGTTTTTGAAGTCTGCAAAAGTACTCAACTAGTGATGTCGTTCTCCACAAAAAATGTGTTTACCAATGCATGCATGAACACTAGTTACTCTAACCCCCCTCTCTTCTTTAATTCTTTGCCACATCAGCATGTTTGCTATTCCCGTGTGCATGATACCAGCTAAGATACCACCATTATGGCGAGCCTTAATCATTGCATGCAATAATTTAGTGCACCTTGAAATATGAACATGTGCGGGGCGTGTTTGTTTTTAATGACTTGAGACTATACCTAGCCCGGCATGCAATATGACTTATTATGCACCGTTCCCCATACCTGCAGGAAGCTCGTTCGTCTCCAAATCTTTTCCTCTCCATGTGTGGAAACAATATGCCTGCCAAACTCTTCTTCTCCCTCCGGCGGTCCCACCACTCCACCCCGTGTGAAAAAATTGGCATGCATGACTCTCCTCCCCCCACACTCGTCCAATCCGTCGTGACCAGCAATATTTCCACCCCTTCGCTCCCCCGTAATTTACTCCAACAAATATGCCCACATAGGTGTTACTTAACTGCAGGTGCATTCGGTCACTGACATATGGGCCCAACAGGGGTCTGGCCCATATGTCAGTGACGCAACTGGATCGGCAGTTAAGTCAATGCAGCTCAGTCCGTACCTTACATGGGTGTTCCATTGCTTGCTATAAATACTGCACCTCCCAGGACATCACTATCTCCTCCCCCTCACGTTCATGTTCATCGCTATCTCCTCCCCCTCCCTCTCACGTCGACCACCATGGCATCGCCCCTCTCAAGCCCTAGGAGCCCCTCGCTGCACCGCGCGGACGGTCATGCGTCGCCGTTCCGTTCCTCGCCGCCACTAGTCGAGGAGGACACGTCGGTGTTCCGCTCCTCGCCGCTACGCGACGCGTCGCCGTTCCGTTCCTCGCCGCCACTAGTCGAGGAGGACGCGTCGGTGTTCCGCTCCTTGCCGCGACGCGATGCGTCGCCATTCTGTTCCTCGCCGCCACTAGTCGAGGAGGACGCGTCGGCGTTTCGCTCCTCGCTGCGACGCGTCGAGGTGGACGCGTCGGCGTTCCCCATCTCGCCAGCACGCGCGTCGGAGGACGCGTCGGCTCCCCGCTACGAGGAGAACGCCGCGCCGCCCGCCGAGCCCCCCAGCCTTGAGGAGCTTTGGAAAGAAATGGATGTCGCCTTGTGGGAGGCTTTGCCTCCAGCGGAGCGTGCCAAAATAGAGGCAGAGAAGAAGGTCGAGGACGAGAAGCGCACCGCAGAACAAGCTGCCTGGGAGGCCTATGTCACGTCCGAGAGAGTCAGGCAATTGGCTCTTTGGAAGAAGGCTCGTGCGAGGGCCGTGAGGGTGGCAGAGGACGCTCGTGCCGACGCCCTGAGTGCAGTCGGGCCCAAGCGCCTCATCTATGCTTGGCGGTACGTGGACAGGGTGCACGCTTCCAGCGAGGAGGAGTACCTGTTGGCGCCGGATCACCACACCAGTGAGATCGCGCTCGCCCGCCAGCAAGCCGCCAATCAGCACCTCGCGAGTTGCGAGGCTGAGCAAGAGGCGTTGTATCGGCGCGCTGGGAAACGGCCGCGCACCAGGGCACTCGTGGCGCGCCGCAAGCGCTCCTCCGAGCGTCGTGGCTTTTAGGAGGAGTATAATTTTTGTTTCGTAAGGCGATCTCATTAGTTTTGGGGCGCAAATGATAAATCCCGAACGTTCAGGAATTTTTAGCGTCCTTAATTAAGTATGTAAAAGGGAAAGTTTAAAAACCTTGTGTATTCGTACGCATTTTGCAAGTACGTGCATATAGCACAAACTTTACTATATACTATCGCACTACACGTCTCTCTCGATATATGCTTGCAGACTGTGCTACTCCCTCCATCCAGGTCAATAAGTCATCTTCGGTTGTGCACCGTGACCAAGGAGGGAAGACTTATACACCTAGACGAAGGGAGTACTACTATTACTTATGTACGTGCAAATGCACGTTTTAACATTACGATGCAGTTTTTGTAAAAGTAGAAAAACAACACTAGTCAAGCTTGTGAAACGATTCAATGCAAAACAAATGCAAAAACGCTCGTTTGATTGTTTACTTTTAGCTTCCTTCTCTGTGGTTATTTCTCTGTCGTACTTTGTACGGAGTATCTCACTGGTTGGAAAGGCATGCAAATTCCCGAACCGCTTCCTACACCCTGTATCTCACTGGTTGCCAGCATTGACGTTGTCGCCCATGTCGAGGATGAGGTTGCCGAGGTCGGGGAAGAAGTCGTCGTTCGCGAAGTCGTCGCTGCCAGCAGTCGTGCGAGTGCGCTCCCTAAAAACCTGATCGCCCCACTCCCGTACAGGATCACGAGAGGCGGGGTTCCGGAGGCCTGCTGTCCCTTCTCCCGGTGCACACCAAAAGGAGGGATGGAGAAGACTTGCTTGGCAGCGCAATGATCTGGAACGGTGGTGAGAAACTATATAGTGCAGGCTGGGTAGGTCGTGGCAGTATAGCTCTGTCCTCGGCTCGGCTCAATCCCGCAACCCGCGGCGCGTCGTGACGAGGCGTGGCGTGGCGAGGCGAGCGAGGAGGAGGAGCGCGCGTGTAGGTCTCCTCTTCTCATGCTCATACAAGTGATAGAAGAGCTCACCTTATAAAGGCCTACTAGCAAAATTCCAACATCGACCAGGCCGTCCATGAAACGGGAGTGGCTGTAGGGGACGTTGCGCCAGTTGAATATATGAGCAAGCTACTACGAGATTTAATCCTAATAAGCACAAAATAAATCATGACGGCTATAACAGAGATGAAACTAATCATGTGGACTAGCATAGTAGTAGGATACAGAGTAGAAACATGAATTCTACCACGATTTCGAACAGGAAGGACAGAAACTGTAACACCCCGGATATGATTTTCCCAATATGTAACCCAACTCTTGCCGTTTCCGGCGTTAAGTTATTTTATTTCCTCGGGTTCGGGTTTTTTGTCTCCGTGTGTTGTTATCATTGTCATGCATCTCATATCATGTCATCATGTGCATTGCATTTGCATACGTGTTCATCTCATGCATTCGAGCATTTTCCCCGTTGTCCGTTTTGCATTCCGGCGCTTCGTTCTCCTCTGGTGGTCATTTCTACCTTTCTTTCGTGTGTGGGGATTAAATATTTCTGGATTGGACCGAGACTTGACAAGCGGCCTTGGTTTACTACCGGTAGACCGCCTGTCAAGTTTCGTACCATTTGGACTTCGTTTGATGCTCCAACGGTTAACCGAGGGACCGAAAAGGCCTCGTGTGTGTTGCAGCCCAACACCACTCCAATTTGGCCCAAAACCCACCAAGACCCTCTCCATCATCTAGAGCGTTCGATCACGATCGTGTGGACGAAAACCGCACCTCATTTGGACACTCCTAGCTCCCTCTACCTCTATATAAAGACCCCTCCTCGAAAATCCGGATCTCCCCCGTCCAAACCCTAAAAAAAATCACCTCCGCTGCCACCGGACACGTCCGGACGGCGCCGGACGCGTCCGCCCGCCATCGCCCACCAGTCAGCCACCGCCACGTCAGCTCCCGCGTGCCCACAGCGCCGCC